>NW_023596448.1:2590578-2621272 GCF_011947565.3 Pollicipes pollicipes
CACCACACTCATCAGAAACTAACTCGTTGTTCATGGGCACCAGCAAAATAACGCGTACTACAGACCATAAACACCTAACAACGCTTGAAACATTGTGCGTCAGAGATATGGTACCCACTATCAACAACAAACAGCTCACGCAATTAGTACTGTGCGACATGCGATTAGTAAGAGAAACCCCGAACGGTAAAACGAAGCCACTGAACCTGCAACCATTCATATTGCTATGGTTAAAATGTGCAATTTTTTAGTCGTACGGGAAGTACGTCCCGAACTAGACCATGCCGCATGTATCTGCTACTCCTCTCAAATGCCTCAAGCATGTGTTTCGTAGAAAAACTATGGAAACCAAATTGTTATACGTTTGGTGTGTGCCTGCATGTTTGTAGTGTAATAATCGACTTGAAAATGATCATCGAAGTGATCGAAACGTTGGAAATGGAATGCTTTGGCAAAATTCCATATCGCCACACCAAAAATGACAACTTTATGTGAAGCTTAGGGGTCAACCTACCAAACGGTCACAAACGCTTGATGTTGCTGGTGGCGTGAACATGCCTACGAGAAAACATGCTCCTAAATATTTCCACGGTAAATGAATATACACATCACACACACACACACACACACCCACACACCACACACACACACACCACACACACACACACACACACACACACACACACCCACACACACACCACACAACACACACACAACATTATAATATATATATATATATATATAGATTATATATATATATATATATTATATATAATATGGGTACAAGTGTTGGGGATATGTTTAGCCATGTTGGATGTAAAGTCATGCGTGTTATCAGGTGGGTCATTTCTCAGGTACCCAGACTGCAGGTCAGCAGAGCATGGTTTCATAAGAAACCTCAGAGGGGCTACGGAAGTCTCCTCGACTGATGGACGGAATCGACTTTTTTGTTCCTCTCCATTCCAAATCGACTTAAAACCATGACGGCCTTTCCCATTTGTTCTTACCACCTAAAATAATATATAATTAAACGCTGCGCCCACTGACCCACCTCTACGAATTAATATTTACATTGCCTTCACTTCACTACGTACATGTTCTAACCGCATAAAATTCAGGCCCCTCACCTCAGCGCGGCGCCTCTGAAACTCTGCCCCAGTCTGCGCTGTGTCTGCGTATGGAGGCCTCTGCGAAGGTCAGGGGCGGTGTGACCGGAAACTCCGGACAGTTTTTACGACATTCGCCTGCAGTGGTAAACAAAGGGACGAGTATAATCAATCAGCGGAGGCCTCAGCGGTCCCAGAATCCTGTCCATTTGGTCATCGTTGCTGACCTCGGCCGCCTCTTGATCGGCTGGGGCAAAAGCTGAATGGGGGTCGCTGAGGGTCCTTTAAACGCACGGACTGAACGTTGAGAATCTTCATCGCAGACTTCCTTGATGTGGGGAAGCATCGTGATGGTAAACCTGAAAGTGACTGGGCCCATATTCAATAAAAGATATACTTTTAAATCCATCACAAATAGACACTTTAATCCCCAGGGCGAAACGAGACGGGGCGGGGCGGGGCAGGCCGAGACAGGGCGGGGCGGGGCGAGCGGGGCGAGGCGGAGCGAAACGGGGTGGGGGCGAGGCGGAGCGTGGTACGGCAGAGGAAATGACCTGACGTCTCCGAGGACAGCATAAGGAACAGGAATATGTGGAAAGCGAAACTATAGGAAAGTGCAGGTCAGTTACCAAGAAGCCAGAATGTTAATGAATGACCCTTAAGTGGTCCCCTAAGCGCGACAACTGTATGGACACAAGCAACAAGAAACGTACCCATCGCCGAAACATTGTGCTGCGTTCGTCCATAAATTCATTCGCGGAAAAGGCAAACAGGTATTGATAACTTAAGTCTAATCACCCGTGAATTCTTCGCGAAAACACGTGACCGTTTCGTCCGGCATCGGATATCATGAGGCCAATTCTACGGCTATTTCATGGCGCCACCAGCTTCTAGGGTCATGCTGCGTCGCTTTCTGCCACATTGATCGCGCGAGCCACGCCGGAGCTTCAGGCCAGCACAGTGATTCGGCATACTATAAAGTGTTAGGGAGAGGGGGGGGGGGGGGGGACGCACGCGACTAGACTCCTTTTTACCTAGCAACACCATGAGGAGATGCCTATGCCTGCAACCGGTCTGCAGCCAGTTATTTGCTCAGCTGGCGGATAATGAATAAGTCACGTCCGCTGTACATCTCGACAGCCTGCAGTGAGCCGTGGCAGTGTTTTTACTGTTTGACCTAGATGGTGCATAGCGGCCCGAAGCTGGAAGAAGCTGACGTCAGGTCTGACGTGTTCAGCGCTATCGACGCTGTCAAAATACCCCAGCAAGTGTAGTATGAAAGAACTGGCTGTGTGCGGGCGGCTCGGTGGTGAGCGGTCTCCACGGAGCTCTTCGTCTTCGAGACAAGTGAACGCCGTTATATGTCTCCCGTTCACAGATCACGTTTCAAACACTGGATTGCGTTGTTGGCATTCAGCCCGCTCGCGCCCGCCTGATCAAGATCTAGGACGTCAGAGATCAATCCGCAGACGTCGGTGCAGGCGGGCGTTGCATTCATGCGTTGACTGCGACTTCATGCAAAGAACACAGAAACGTTCATTCATCAGCATTGCTCACGCGTGCCTTGGCCGGCGCAAAGCTGCCGTCTGGGCCTGTTGCACATGAAGCCATTGCGACAGCACCAAGCCATTAGCGGTGCAGTTTGGGATCAGGCGCAGTGAAAATCTGACAAATGACTTGAGTCGTACAAAAACGTCGGCCTGACCGCGGGGCTCAACGGCGAAAAATCAAGGTCAACACCAACGGCGAGTTAAGGTGGAATGGATGGTCATGAGACCGAAACACGGCTCATCTGACGAGAGAGAGCTTGCCCCATGCCTTGCGGATTACATTGCGGCACCAGAGCTCGGTTCGACTGGAGCCAGCGTTGGCAACATTCCAAGCACAAAGCACAGTTCGCTCTCGTCGCGTCAGACGTCACCGCGGAGCGGCCCGGGTCTGTGACGTATCCTCGCTAACGCCGCCAGCGTCAGACGACACCACCAAGCAGCCCGGGTGCGTGTCGTATCCCCGCGAGCGCCACCAGCGTCAGGCGACACCACCAAGCAGCCCGGGTGCGTGTCGTATCCCGCGAGCGCCGCCGGTGTGCCGACCCATCGTCCCTGTAAGGGGAACCCGTGTTCGCCCACCACTGCAGCCGGCGATGCGGGCGCCGCTGGTCCAGGCTTGGAGTGGATGCCGGATGTCTGACGCAGCGCGTTCCCGCCATGCACTCGGAGCTTGGCGCGCCCGCAGGCCTGTCAGGAATCCACGCGGCAATGCCGCAGGCGTTGCTGAACGCAGTGAATGGGCGGCACACAACGCGCGCCGCCGACTCGCACCGCCTGGCTAAAGCGCTATGCTCTTTGTGCTGGTAGTTAAAGGTGCTATTTGGCCATGAACGGCATAAGTGCATGGCTGTCGTATCATACTAGGACTTAGAATGCATTAGTATATGAACATAACGGAGGGAGACCAACGAAACATCGAACTGAATTTCTGATTCATATCTTTCTTGGAGTGAATCGGGGATTTCACCGGTGTGATCACATGATTCCGTATTTATTATTTGCCCCACACCGGGCAGCGATGCTTAACACCAGGTTTTGTATCTGCATCGCATTAAGCACACGCATCAAGCAATGCCATTCATTTTATCATTCACCTGATTCTCACCTGTCTGCTGATCTAATTCCAAAAACTCGTCACACGTACACAATGCTCTCAAGAGTTGAGCCCGGTCGGGACTGACCCGCGATGGCCAGTGAAGGGCGATTCGTTGGACATTGCCATAAGGCACCTTCCTCGGCCGTATGACATATAACGGCACCTCCGGAGCCGTGACGGACGTCCCTCGGCTGCCGTTTGTCAGTCTGTCAAGGAAGCTGTCAGGCGAAGCATTGTGCATTGTCCGACGGTTCTGGAGGCGCGCCGTTCTCCACGTAACTACCGAGGTAATGTCCATGGATGCATGGTGCGTTTCCATGTCCATGGGCGCATGGCGCAACAAGTTTCCGACGTTTAAAACGAGTTAAAGCTGTGAAACTTCCGCTAAGCTCACCATACACATTTTCGGCTGCTATGACAGCCACCTCGACGATGCTTGCCGGCTGTGACCCGGTCTCGACCAGTTCGTGATCCCGACCACTTCATAAGCTGGGTCAGCTGCGAGCCGCCTTCAGGCACCATGAGTCGGGTGCAGTGACAACAGGGGTCGAGTACAACTGCATGTCACGAGCCTCGTGACAGGGTGGCCTGACCCAGTCATGCCGGCGCCCGCCCGTGCGTGGAAAGCCCGCCCGCCTCTCATGGGGCAAAAAGCCAGGCGGCCTTGGGCGTCATTGCGATAACCACTTGCACTGCTGATGATGCGCAGGGGTGGGAAAGCGGCGTAATTACACGAGGCGGCACGAAGGCGTGAGATGGGCCATTGATAAGTCCTCGGTGATTTACGGCCGGAAGGCTCTCACACCCTGTTTGGGCATTCGTGATGCTCTGAATTGGCCTCGCATGAATACGATGAGTTGCTCTGACGCTGCAAGTTGTTTCCCGAGGGCATTTAATCCTCCCATTCAAGATCCGAGCTGTAGTCGCAGGCAATGAGGCCATTACCTCTCTGGACGTGAGATGGGACGCGCTGACCAACTCAAGGGCGCTGGGGCCATCAGTCATGTTGCGTGCTCACTGCTTAGATGCGCGCGAGCAGCCACGCCGTCGCTGGACGAGCGTGCAGGCCGGCTGATTCGACTCAAGGGTACTGCACGGTCACGTGCGTATCGTTCTGTGACGTCATCAGGGGCATGAACGTGACGGACGCACAGGTGGCGATGCCCAGAGTCGAGCGTGGCCTCAACATGACTTGCATGACAACATGACAGCAAGGAGTGCTGGGATTTGTCATTGGTCGCCTCGTCCATGAAACAGGCCAACCATCGCGATCGTGCACAGCTAGCCTACGACAGTCGGTCCCACCAGCGTCGCTGGACCGGGTTCGCGGCCACCAGCGTGGACCACCACCACCACCACCGACCACCACCACCGGCGGGGAGTCGTCATCTCCGGGTCGTGCGAGGCTGTGCCATGTTCCCATCGCGAATGTCGAGTTGGCAGAGCGTCCCGATTAAATCCGGAGAAACCGGAGTGACAGACGGCTGCGCGCGGCGATCGCCGGCTGCCCCGTCCTTGACATGATACGGTCAAACGTAAAACATGCGGCGCAAAAACACAGCGCTGTTCGGTCGTGGCGCGCAATGTGCATGCATCGAGAATTCTATCTCAGCTGCCGCGCACGCCCGCCTGAATGGCGGCCGCGGCTCGCTCCGTTAAGCTGTACCAGTTTTTGTTGGCTCGTACCCAGGCTTCAGCTAGGAAGCTCTGAGGGCATGTGGCGACTGACGTGAGGCCTGAAGCCGACCTATGGCCCGGGTTAGTCGAAAAGGAAGCATGAATGGGGAAAAACTATGTCCTTTGTGAACCGAAATCGCGTGATCTGGGGCTTCTTTCAACGGCATTACGATGAAAGGCGGAAACAAACAAAGCGTCTTCGTGATCATTTTATATTACATCTAAGCGGTCTTTGCTGCTGTTCCCAGTGGGGCAGTAAGAAACTTACATTCGCAAAAAAGTTACGTCCATGTGCCAGTCCAATGCATAAAGAAAGTCACTGTCCATAACGGTCACGTTCAACAGCCTCGTTTGCCTTGCAACCCGTTTTGTGCAGTGTACGTCCGGAATGCCTCGAAGTTATGCATGTTGGAGCAGGGCAAAATGTATTTTCCAAAACTACGAACCGCAAGGCAAACTACGATGACCCAGTCTTGATTTTGCGCCAGGGACAACTGGCAATTATCAACTTACCACCGGTCCACCGGGAAACACGAACCTCTAGAGGTCGCCTTGCACCGCATTCAAGTCCACTGGGAAACATAAACCTCTAGAGGTCGCCTTGCACCGCATTCAAGTCCACTGGGAAACACGAACCTCTAGGGGTCGCCTTGCACCGCGTTCAAGTCCACTAGAAAACACGAGCTTCTAGAGGTCGCCTCGCACCGCATTTAAGTCCACTGGGAAACACAAACCTCTAGAGGTCGCCTTGCACCGCATTTAAGTTCACTGGGAAACACGAATCTCTAGATGTCGCCTTGCACCGCATTCATCTCTTCACCAAAATATGACGTCCGGATGTTACGCCAGGTGTGTTAGCTTGATTCCAGCACATTAATAGAGAAAGCTTTGCTTGAGCTAAATACGTACGCTTGTTTGTTGATGTCTTCAGCGTGTTCTCTATCGCATACAATTTGCAAGCAAATGCTTCTCAGACCACAAAGCAAGCATACTCACCCGCACACCCAGTGACAGCGGGTTGCAAAACAGCTCTGATATTCGAATATAGGTGCCGCTAATGGTTGCCGCACTGTTTCATATAAGAGCGGAAGCTTGAGCATCTGAATATTATCGCCAGATTTCAGTTGAGGTCCCTTTCAAAACTTGCCTCGGAGCCACCACTGCACAAGTCACGAGGTCTAAATTTTGACAAAATGTGTGCACAGAATATTTAGGAAAAGACAAACCATTCCTTTGACTTGCTTAGACTATTCCGTAGAATCCGCACAAAAGATGGTCGGACCGAATGTCTCCTTAAACAGTATGGCTGTGCGACGTCTGCTACGTTCACGAGCACGAACGTCTTCAGAGACAACAATGCCCTGCATCCTTGACCAGCTTTGAAATGCACGTCGTCATGGACAGCAGCATGACCAGTTGCCAAACACAAAGATGCGATAGTTCCATGCCGATTGGTCGTTACGAAACGGTTCTTGGCAATGCATATTTGCACGTTGCCGTCTCTTCAGCAAACGGTGTCTGATTGCAGCTGGTGGTATACTCTTTAACTGTCGTAAACCGGAAAGTGGTGAAGTTTAGCTCAAAATTGGACAGTGCGTGCATGTATCCAGATGCAGCGAGGCGTACCACGTTTACGTTGAAAATCTAGTTTTGTCGAGTGATTTTGCGGGGACTAAATGCCGTTCAAAACTTCCGAAGTTTGGCCTGTTCTGGGATGACACATGATACGCTTCACCCCCTTTTTCTCGTCTCCAAGTTTTCACCATGTGCCCAGTCATTAGGGGCCATTGAGCTTAGTGTCTCTTCACTGGGCTTAGTGTCTCTAACTGGGCTCTGCAAAAAGCGAAGGGGGCGAGAGACAGCGTGTTCCACCAGACGACTGATGAGGTCGTCGCACGGAAGCAGCTGAACTTACCTCACGGTGCCAGTGACCACGACGACATCTGAATCCCAGTTCTCGATGCTGAGGACGCAGGACGTGCAACCGGCTCTGGTTACCCGCGGCACCACCAAGATCTGGATGTGGACGCCGTCGTGGGAGCATTCTTCTCTGATGACGATGACGTGGGACATCTCCCCGAGGACAATTATGCAGGGACTTCTCTCGCTCGGTGATGTTGCCAAGAGGACGGTATGTTTTCTTAACTGTGTAAACCGTTTTGTCTTAATTTTATGACTTTCTGCGCTGAGGCAAGCGGTATATACTTATTTTTGTGTATTATTTCTGCCATAGCTTCGGTAAACACTTTTCGTTAACGGCCAAGGTCGTAGAGCTGTTTAAATAGAGTAGGTACTGCACAACATTTGAGTCATATTTCAAAAACAGGCTACAGTGAAACCTTAGGACTAGTTGCGCCTGATAATGTCAGTGGATAGTGCCAACGCAGCACCATTGATATATAATCATCTCCTTTGATTATTTTAACCATTCTACTTTATAGTAAACTGCTTTTAATTGAAGTCTTCTTTAATTGTCTATTGCTATAATCATTTCAACAACTTTAATTATTTTGCAAACCAATTCACCCTGTCAGCGTTTTGTAACAGCACTTTGCTTTTTCCTGCTGTCGCGAGCATCGCCGTCATCACGACCACCGTGCACACCTCCACTGGTGCAAAGACATGTACGTTAGTGATTGGCCCAGCGGGCAAGACCCTGTTACCAAGAAGCCACAGGTTGAGGATTGAGCCTGTGCTTCACATGGATCATGCGATGCATATATGGGTCATGTGACCACTTCCAAAGCCAAAGTACTCCTCGAAAAGAGGCACTGTACTAAACGCCATAGTGGGGAAATTGAACCTTTAGTGTAACGTTTTGTTTAATTCGGGGATAATGGCGTCATATTCGCGCATATTTTTTTCTAAACAGATTGTTCCGAGCTTTCGTAGCACTTCATACACAAACATTCTGGGACATAAGTGTGTTGTGCACATAACAGAACACACACTTAAGAGAAAGCAAGGCAGATGAACTGGGGGCCGGTAGTGTAGTGGTCAACGCGTCTGCGTTAACCACTGCGCGTCTGGGAAACCAGAGGTATGGGGTTCGATTCCCCGCGGTGCCCGCCCTTCCTGCCAGGGTGAGAGGCAGGCGACGCCATATAGCCGCAGCAGCTGAGTGCGTCGTAAAGCCTCAATGACACACACACGCACGCAAGGCAAATGAAATCCATTGCTTTCAGAGCGGTGAGCAGGGGGCCAAATAAGATTTCTCTCGCTGGGTCGGCTACTTCAAAGCGAAATTCCGAGCTATTCAAAAGCATTTCGAGAAAACTTGTATTAGTGATCAAATTGCACGCATCTCATGTAACAATAAGTGAAAAATACAAAGGAAGGATGCTGTCTTTAAGGTCACAACCCTTAATATGATATGGAAGACTAATGCATAGGCATGAATGACCACACTGACTTGGAGGTGTCGCCACCGATTAACAATCGGTGGCAATTTCGTGGTAATTTGTGGCAATTTTAAAATCGGGGGGTGAAAGCAATTTTGAGCAGATTCTCTCAATTCAATATCGAATGCCTTTACGTTAAAAATCAAAATTTTGCTGAGTACGCGTTTTTCCTGTTTCCTTCCCCAGCTCCTGTTGGTGATGCTACTGTACTCACTTGCGTGTGGGCATACTTGGACAAAGCTACGCTTGGCTCCAACAAAAAGGGCTGACCAGCTTTCTTAACATGATAATGTCCCAGCCAGGAAAAGAAAGCCAGATCCGTAAAATGTGTAGCTTGCTTATTTTGACATTCAACACCTCCTACCTACTTACTATAACATTTTTGGGGAGAGGGGTAGGGTAAACTGCATTTCCTTCCTTTTATCCAGAAAGTCCATGATGATGCCAAAAAGAGGACCCACCACCATTTGGATGCAGTTATTCTCTATTGTTTATGCTATTGAAAATTGAGTGGCAAGAAAGACTACGTTGTGTACACAATGCTTGAGTAGTGTATTGACATTATTTGATCCAGGAATCCATGTCATGCACATAACCCATACCAAATAATGCATTACTTGCATGAATGAAGGCTCCCTGTAACCACATATGATATGGCTTGCTTTTCATGGGACACCAGCATCAATCTACGTAGTGGAAATTCCTTCCAAACAATCCGCCAGCTTGCAAGCTATGGCAAAGATGTCAGCAAGATGCTAAGCCAGATATCATCATGAATCATATACCTAACTGGGTGGGTCCTGTCCTCAGTTTAGCGCACTGTCTTACCCAACATGCTCCAAAATACAATCAATCACCAAATTTAGACCACTTGGCACATATTCACAAACTTTCGAGAAGCTTGAACACAACAAATACTCCTGAAATTGTCACGCTTAGGTCACTTTAGGCCATAAAGGTGTTCAAAAGGGTATGTCTTGTCCACATGCCTCTCCCAAAGTACGTAGCCAGCTACAGGTCACATTTTGACCCACCTTCTACGCCAAAAGCGGAGCTTCTTCTTAGCGGAATGGGCAGACCAGCATGCTCAGCCTTCACGAGGCTTTTTTTATTTTTCGAACCCTGCCACTTAATTCACAATCTTCGTATCCACATACCAATGACCACGAGTGGAAGTAGATAACTGAGCTAAGAAGAATTACACCCGCTGAATGGTATATTCAAATGCACCTAAACTTACCAGGTCCTCACAAACCCTATGGCAACATACCGGGACAGGAACCCAGCTGATTGACAACTCTCAGTGCCTAAAAAGCTCATTTTAAGGCAAACCGCGCACTCATGCCAAGGGCGAAGTTTGCGCCAGGATGATAATGACGGCATTGGTTCTTAAATCACCACCACTGCAACACATCGCTCTTCGTCAACAATAGAGATATTCCAGGCTACATTACTGGCTTGAATTACTTACCTAACTGATTCAATGCTCACAGCTAATGAGCAGACTCCGCTTGATGGAAACATAACATCATGCAGGATTCATACGGAGAGCTAACGACTGCAGTTTGCGCTCAAATTCTTTACGCTGAGAAGACAGCGCAGCAAGGGTGGAAAGCCACTTAAAAACTGAACTAAACTGACCCTCCAAAACATGGGTAACAGCAGAGTCGTCCCACAATGTGGCCACAACCTATCTCCTTACACAGCAATGCTGAAAAAGGTTTAGGCCAGTAAAACACGTCTCCCTCTTGCAGTGTAGTAATGCACGCAATTGCAGCGCAACCAACATTTCATAAAAGAAGTGCTTAATAGAACGTTGAGCAGTGGGAGCATTTTTGTCCCTTTTCATGAAGGGCAGTCGTTGATATGAGTCTCCCATGCCCGTGAGCGAATGGACACTTTTTCTGTGTACGGGATAAAGGAGTTCAATATGAGACGGTACTGCCCAATCTCATTTCATCTCATGGTGAATGTGCCGTGCTTCTTATTCCCTCACCGTGCATAATAATCCCCCCCCCCAATTGCATAATAATCCCCCCCAATCACCCCCCCATCCCCCCCCCAATCACCCTGACGGTGTCGTCAGGGAGCAAGCGCCGAGTTGGTGCTCTTGTCGTTGTTAAGCGCTGATTAGTCATGACATCATAAGAGATCGCTATCTTAAGTCGAACATTGGGAAATGAGCCCAAAGGAATCAAAAATCGGATCACACTTTATCAGATGTGTCAAATGATAACCAAAGCATGCTACTCAGAATCCCGATGATGCAGCGACATGCATGGCTGGATTGGAGATCACGGCTGCAGAGGCACAGACAGAAAAAAACATCCAATTTGAGAACGTAAAGGGCAGAACTCCGATGACCTGCTTAAATCTGGCATCCCACTTTTGAAAAGTTGCTACGCTTACGATGGGCCTTTACAAAATTATACGCATCGATGCATGTGCCGAAACTGTTTCTGAATGCGCGCAGAGCGTTCCTGAAAAAATCGAAGCACTTCTGAGCATTGCCGCCAAAAGCAATGTCGCGCAGCTATGCAGAATGCGATTCCCGGAAATACTTACCACGGCACAAAAATCGTGCGCTAACTGCAACTTAAGCTGTGATGAGCCAATCTTGCACGCCATTGTGGGCACGGTGGTTGCGGTTTGGGACACGCCAGACCTCCAGGTTTAAGGATTTCAGAAGCTCTCTGGCGCAGACGTGTGTCGGCAAGCCTTGGGAACCGACACTGGTCGTGCACGGGCGGATTTGTCGTGTCCGCACCGACGAGCCTTCTTAAGCGTTACTTAACCAGGACTGAAGCTCAGTTACACAGGACGTGTCCAGACTTAGGCCGTCCTCAGCCCAGTGCGGATCATTCCCATGTTGTCGGCGATGAGGCTGGTGAGTGTTTCATGGAGCAGATTGTGTTATTTGGCTTCCCGCGGGTGGTCTGCTCATCTGATCCGCACTGTCACGCACCCTTGGCTTGGAATGGATTTTGGTCAGTGTAATCCTGTGCCGTTTCAGCCGGTCTACAAGGGGGCTCACCTTTGCCGGAACACATAATCAAAATGCGCCGCGTGACAGGGATTAATCAGGCTTCGCCGCACCGGTCCCTCTAAACAATGTCGCAGCAACTGTTGCACGGAAACATATTTTGTCTATTTCCCCGGTAGCTGCGTCATATAAGAATGATTTGATGGATATGCAAGCGACAGATGACTGGATGGTTATTAATCTTATGCATGTGGTCTCGATTCATGCATCTTATGCTTTCTTATTTCATGCATGTGGCCTTACCTTGTAAATGCTAGGCTTACCAATCTTTTGCATGAAGGCAGAGCTAGCAAAACAACGTTTTATCAAACATCATTTTTTCAACTGAAATTGCTAAACAAAAAGCACTTTACCACAGTAGAATCAACGAGACTTGTTTATTGCGTGTGTTCCCTACTCCAAGAGCACCAGTGGCACCGAATTATGTTTTTCCCAGCCTTTCGCGCTGCTTGGCAGAATGTCGGACATCTGACTAAGGTGTGTCGGTCACGCTGGTTAGATTTTTTAGAAACCACGCGTATTAGATTGGTCAATGGCCGCTAGTAAAAAAAAACTGGCCGAGGGAACGATTTGTGATAGAGGGGAAGGAAAAAAGGGGAACACCTGCACTTCTGTTTAACCTGGTATTAGTTCCCTCGACTGTCGGAGGAAATTAAGCATTAGTCCTATGCTATGGCGTCATGTGGTTCAAGCCCTACTCTGCCAGGAGGGGCTCGATGTCCCTCCCCCCCCCCATAGTTTTCTGAAGATACCTCCCCAGCAAACCGAGCAATCGTGCCCAAATGTTAATTAGTCTCTGGGAATTCCATGCGCGTACCCGGATGTCGAAGCAAGCTTCTTGAATTTCTGCTTTCTGAAAAGCGACGGTTTTTTGGGAACACGACACCGCGACCCACGGCCGGCGCGTGGCGGGTGGGTCTGGACGACTCCGCGGACCGCGCGCGGCGAGCCGACACTGTTACGTGGACGGAGCGCTGCATCATGTGCTCATGTGTCGTTATGGGTCATGGTTTCGTTCATAAGTGCATGCAAAACTAAAAAGGTTTGATTTTCAGGAAGATTTTACATTTGGCATGGCCTAGTGGGGTCAATTATTGACCAAGCAGAGTAAAACTTATTACTTATCGCGAGATCTCGTTGACACCAATCATCTGTCGATTTTATTGCAAGGCTTTCTAGTTGACTTTTTCCAGCTTTGAACCGGCATAGAGCTGCATCACTTCACATCCCTTCCACCGGTTTGCGTTACGAAAAGCGTTGAACCAGAGCGAGGGTTAAAAGGGGCACTTAAGTTATTATCCCCCTTCCCCCTCCCCATCGTTTGCGGATTGAAGATAGCATCCGTTTCGTAAAACAACATTCCGCTCCAGTTTGCCGTCGCGCTTCTGGTGGCCTCCGCCGCTGCCGCCCCGCAATCGTCGGACTTCATCAGCCAGAGCTTCATCATTAATGGCCAGCCAAAAATACGAACCCTCAATCAGAAGTTTGACCAGGATCTCAGCGGCAACTACGAATACGCCTACGAACTGGACAACGGACAGCGGGTAAATGTTCTTTGATAAGTTACTTGCGTCCAACAAGGGGACCGCTGAAAACAATGCGCAGAAAAGTGTGGTATTGGTGAACACCGCATGACCACCTCACCCAATCTTCGAAAGTGGAAACGGCTTTTAAAAACACAGTTAACGAATGCATTAGCCATCATTGCCGGATGTCTTGCTGTACTTGCTGGTCATCACTGTCTTAGCGTGGTCGATAGATGAAACTGAACGATCCAAACACTGACTATGAGCACCTCTTTTCTGAAACATCTTATGCTTAGATCCGCCAAGTTCTGACGCGGTCGTCGCCATCAGGTGGAGCAGGTGGGTCGAGTGCAGCCGGGACCCGAGCCAGAGACCGGCAGCATCTCCCAGCAGGGCAGCTATCAGTTTGTCGGCGACGACGGCAACACCTACGAGGTCAGCTACGTGGCCGACGAGAACGGCTTCCAGCCTCAGGGCGCCCACCTGCCGCAGCCTCCAGCTCAGATCCCCGAGTATGAGCAGCTGAGGCGGGACTACCCGCAGCTGTTCTGGGCCGAGAGCGGAGGGGCCGGCATCGTTTTCGACGACCGGCTGCGGTTTAACCTGCCCCAGGTCGGTGACCCACTGCTGGACGCCCGATTGGAGGATCGCGTTGTCTAGTCGAAACGGTGTGTGATGTGTTCGTCAAAACACCTCAAATCCGCTTATCTTATCTTCGTGATGACACTGTCCAGTCAGATCCATGTTGCGCTTTGTTTGCACGCCAGTGTATTCTCGGTGTACGGCAAGGCAAGCTTGGCTTGCAGGCAACTTCGTTTCGTGTTCTACATCTGTTCCATTGGCTTCGTGGTGAGGTCTGTCGGGCAGCTCAAGAGTTTTTGGAAAATAAAACTGTTGCGAGCAAATGAAATGGGTGTTTTCGCACTTAGAAAACAAGATTTGCGGGCGGTGTTCTGGGCATTCAAACAGCACCCACGATAAGCGTCATGATGCCTAGAAACAGTCCGAAGGCAACATATAGTGCATTAAAATGACCAAAGACATCTTTGCAACTTAAGCATTCTCATTTCATCTCATTCAAGCATTTCCAACAGTCGTGACTGGGCGCGTAACCGACGCGAAGGCGACGCATGCGGACACTTAACTGAGGCGAAGGCGACGCTGGCGGACGCTTAACCGAAGCGAATGCAGCGCAAGCAGACGCTTAACTAAGACGAAAACGACGCAGGCGGACGCTTAACCGAGGCGAAGGTGACGCGTGCGGACGCTTAAGCGCGGCGCAGGCGGCGCAGGCGGACATTCAACCGAGGCGAATGCGACGCAGGCATGTGTCTAACCGAGGCGGAGGTGGCGCGGGCGGACGCTTACCCGAGGCGGAGGCGACGAAGGCGGACGCTTACCCGAGAGCTGACACTCCAGCACAACCATGGACCACCCACGAAGGTCAATTGGGAGCATTTTCCGCCATAACAATACATTCAATGTATGTTTGCCTGCCATTTGCACGGTAAGCATCACCTGGTGAAGTAGCCTACAAACGTTTTGCCCTATATCTGGCACACAATGCATGCAACCAATTACAAGCGACACCGCACGTTCAGAAAGCCTTAAATGGGCCATGGACAACTGCCTGCTGCTGTGCTCAGTAGTCGCATAGATACTAGCCTTTAAAAACAGCGATGGTCCGGCTCAACCTGGTCATCGCGCTTTCTAGAAGCTGATATATGCAACCGCTGGTGGGGGCTTCATGCAGATTTCAGAACATGAGCAGTTTGTCGGGAGTTGAGCTGTGTACATTTTGTGACGTCCTCATGAAACCTGTTTGATCGGCTGTGATCAGCCTGCAATGTTCCAGTTTGCGCAAACAAAACTTTCCCACTTGACTAACATGGGAAGTGAAAATTGCGCTGATTGCGAAAACGCTGTATAATACCGGTCGACACCGGGTCACAGCTAGAAACAAGAACGCTCCAAGACCCCTGTGCAAGTTGGTCAAGCCACCCCTCTGAACGCCGTTTTTTTTTTTTAGAGAATGTTGTCACAAACCTTTTCAGCCGAATCAAGACGTCTTTTCACACTAAGGTATAAACTGAACCTCCTAACAACGACCTGGAGGCGATTAAAACATTGCAAATGGCACTACATCTTGCCTGTCCCCTTTACAAGCGTTAAACACGAGCCCGGGCATAGGTAGGTTGAATGCAACCCGCTCGTGTGGGAGTCCATTTGGGAGTCCATTCGAGCCCCTGAGATATCAAAACTCTGAGAGACAGAGATGCAGAATTCAGATGGTAAGGAGTACTCTATAAAAAAGCATTTCTGCCAATTTTTTAAGCCTCTAAATGGACTCTAGATAGTGACCTTTGACTCAAATAAGGTCAAAAAGTTAAAGTTGGAACAAGCATTCGAAATGGTCTTGGACCTCCGTATACACCAGCTTTTAAACCAAATATGTGTTTTAAACAAAATACTGCTCGAGATCATATAAGGGCAGTGCCATTATCGGACGTTTAAAAGGGCATCATGGCCAAACATTCGAAATCATGTTGATAAACGAATATATAAGTAGCGTAAATATACTTCCCAGGCAGCAGATTTCTTATAAACAAAAGGTTGATTGAGGTCATCTAAGGGAACGATATCTTCTGAACTTTACGGAGCGTCCAAATAAGAAATCTGCTGATATGCCGTGATCAAGGAATTTCAAATGAGTGTCAAAAAACTGCTCTATAGAGCACGTTTTTCAATAAAAACCGTTTTTTTCTCTTTGGGTTGTCCGTGATGTGATGTTCACACATTATCGAAGATTTAAGAAATCAGTTTTAAACCTAGTTCCTTCTATCTAAAACCATCTCAAAACTTGTTGACTTCGTTTAACACACCGTTGTCGCGTAAGCTTCAAATCTTCTCTGATAATTGCATTTGCTGACGACCATGACATGATTTCAACCTGCTATAGATAAACGACTTTAACACGCGTTCGTTGTGATGAGGGTCAATTTGACCCCCCCCCCCTCCCTCCCCCACCCCGGGACTTACAGAATAATTTCCGATCGGTGCGGCGTACCCGCGTCCAACTTTCTAGAGCCGCAGGCAATTGAATATACATTTTCTGGCATAAAAAAATGTGTATGTACCTCGCAAGGTCGCTGATGTGTGGCGGATCAAATCAAGCCATGGCTGTCCGCGAGGATAATTCTTGAGACATCGTTCAATCGATGCGACAACGAGTGTTTTACAAGACCCTACATCTCTGATATGGTTTCTTATACAGATTGACGAAAATAGGTAAGATTATGGCCAATTTTATTTCCCTTGGGCCATGTCCGAAGATCAGATCGAGAGCTAAGCTAAATGGTTCATTTTACCGGGTAGTTGCTTTTTGAGGTACTTTTATGCTCATTTTGAAGCATCAACGGGACGCCAACACACTTTTATTTGGACTTCAGAACAGTTAGTTACTGACCCGAATTACCTCGATCAACATTTTGTTTCTGGAAACACGCCACCTAGCGTAATCTTTGGTGCTTATTTAACTTAAAGGATCAAAGTAATCTTGTCGGTTTTCATTGCATTAACCTTCTGAATATCAAATAAGGTACCTCATCTCAAACGAACACCCGTGACCTCTTGCGTAACAGAGGCATCTAGATTTAACGTGGTTGCATGAGGAGAACGGAGGCACTTTTAATATCTGTCTGGGGTTTGACATTTTTTAACCTTATTTAACCGGAATGTTATTGCTTGTGACATCAGAGCTTGGAACGAATGAGATCACATACAGATCTGCCATCCTGTGAATTTTTTGCCTCTAGTTCTCTTAGTTTTTCAAACATTTGGAATGTTCAGTTTATGTTAGCGCACGTCAAGTTCATCACCGGGATGGGCTTGCACACCGCAAGCTGCAAAACAGATACCCGTGAGAGGGGTACACTCAGTAATTTTATTTTTACAGCTTGAGCTATATCGGGCCGTGCATACCGTTTGTACATACAGCCGCGATGAATTCCAGGCCTAGAATGGATTCGAAATCTATAAGCATACAAAACATCGGAAAGAAATTGAAGGAACCCGCCATAACAAAACTTAAAGAAAAGTTGTGCGTAATTAGCCCGACAACAGATCGCGAGCAGCAAAAGTCTATAAAAACCAAAGGCAAATAGTGGATGAGACTTCTGGTCACAGCGCCATCTCTTGGGAAAAAGAGCTAAGAACACAAAACGCACGCAAGAAAAGGTAGTCATTTGTCGAAACAAGTCAGCCCGAGGTAGTGTAAGCTAAACAATATGCTACCACGGTATTCATGTTTTAATGTATGATCTACACGTAAGTTACATCGATGCGTCTTTTGGCATCACCAGGTCACGACCATACTTGAAGGTCAGACTAGATCAGGCCAGCCGGATCAAAATCAAAATTGGCACGTAACAAGAGGTGGTCAGACTCGCCTCAGCCGGGGTAATGACGGGCAGCCAACTAAAACCAGCAGAGAATCGAACTTCGTGAGAGCCATCACATGTCGGGCAATCCCATCACAGTAATGACAGGCAGCCAACTAAAACCAACGAAGAATCCGTCTTCGTTAGAGCCATCACATGTCGGGTAATCCCACCACAGTAATGACGGGCCAGCCAACTAAAACCAGCAAAGAATCCAGCTTCTTGGGAGCCATCACATTTCGGGTAATCACGTCAGAGTCATAGCGCAAAGGCAGACCCACATCAATACAAGTGCAGCTAATAGTCCTTACAGAGCCAGAGTCGGTGCCGCTAGAGGTCCCGTCAGAGCCTTACTGGGCCGACACAAAGGTCGGTCCCAAACGGGCCAGCGCAGACCCTGATTTCACCCGAGCCGGCATAATCGCGTACCCCACTTGAACCTTCGCGTTCGTCCTTGTCCTTACTGCCGCCGAGCCCTTGGACAGTGGCCGTGAACTAGTGCAGTGGTTGGACAGTGGCCGTGAACTAGTGTAGTGGTTGGGTCCCCGAGTCGCGCCTAGTGGACAGTCTCATCTTAGTCCGCGCAGAGGTCGGTCGGTACAAGGACGCCTTTGTGGCTTCTTATTGATGTCAATAGCAAAATATGTGACGCCCTCCTAAGGTTTAAGGGATTTCTGGCATGCCTTTTCCAAGGCTGTCGGGCGTAGCTGGACGTTTTGGGAGCTCTGCGTTCTCTATGACTTCACTGTGATCCATGAGCGGTTTCGAAGAATTTTCTGATGATAATTTTTGAAGTGTGAGAAGGCGATCTTGTATGCCTCCTTTCAGAGGTTCAAAGCGCCTTTCCAAAAGGTTAATGGTCGAAGGGCTGGCATGGCCGCCTTTGCACAGTGAACACCGATGAAGGGGAAAATCTGACCGAAGACTCCCCGAATGTCCTGTTTCTGATTTCTGATCATTGGGTCCTGATCATTGTGCTACGCTGCAGGCAACTGACCCCCTCAAAAACGCCCTGGAGTGTACGTTACTCAGCAGAGATCTTGACCCCCTGAAGCCATAGCTGAGCGGTACCAACACATTTTTAACGGAAGGAAGACCGAGTAATTCTGGTGGCAAAAGCGTGGGTAAGTGCAGCCTTTCTCACACTGACATTGTAAGAGATGGTCCTAGGTCCTAGAATGGTCAGTTTTGGCAACAAGTCTGAGATGTATGAAAACTAGGATAGACAGGGGCGAAACCCGTCGTTTGTCGTCAGTTCTCTCAAAATCATCAGTGAATTCCTCCGCGGGGTCTTTTTTGGTTCCCTTTCAAGTGACAAATCGCCATGCCAGGTTTGGTCCCATGGGAGTCAATCATGAAGAAATGCAAGCGTCAAATGAGGAAAAAGTGCATGACGACGGAACAAAATTGACTACGGAATAAAGTGTAGCGGAGATTTTGGTAGCCCTAATGACAACCGAACGGTACTGACATTTGCTATTATATTTTCGGTGTAGTTCAGATGTGGTACCAATTTGGGCTCTTGCCCAACAACGCTAGCGTGAAAGTCGCTTAGGCGTGGGTCGCTCGTTCTGAAGCGCACACCATGGATTAGTCTCTTCGCGAGGAGGTCTTTCGGATCGATGTCAGATTTGAGTAGCCTGAGCTGATAAAGATCTGCACGAAGTTGCATGATTAGAAGAATGCACATACCGGTAGACCAAATGGGTTAATATACAATCTCTTGAACCCACAAAAAATGCATTTTTGTTTATCTGGATCGTGGTATTTAAAAAAATACGTATTTCGCCATGACAGACTTTTACAAAAAGTTGGCGTGTCCATTACAAATTATAAATCACCCGTTGGACGGCAACTGAGCTAATGGCTGATGCAGTCATCTCATGCAGGGGTGGCAATAGGTCTCCAGCTCAGGCGCGAGTAGCTACACCAAAACAGGATCATGCACTGAACATCCCCAATTACCGACGCTCTAAACAGGAATGCTGCAAAAAGCAAATCCAACGTGCACGTTGAACGTAACCCAAACATGACACCGCTGCCAGCAGTAAAAACCCGGACACTAAAAAACCTGACAGCTTACAGCCATTTCGTGACTTGAGGAGCGACGTCGCACGTTTCAAAACGCCACCAGTTCTCTCCCGAGGACCGAGGAGGTGGCATGACCGGTATGCTCCTCGTGTCACGTGGCATAACCCCGTTGTATCTCGTCGAGCCGACAGGAGTTGCCAAATGGCGAAAGGGGATCAGCTATATAACGCGCCGCCATCGATCACTCCTCAGTCAACCGCCGAGCTTGAGCTACACACCAGCTAACCAAGCATGACGCTGGTGGGTCAATACATCCATTCGTGCGTAGCATTCTAGGGAATGTCCGCTCTCATAGCAAAGCATTTATAAATGTTATGCTCATTTCTTGCTCCAAAATGCGTTCAGTGGTTTTGGGGCTATCCACGTCCATGAACGCAAATGTTTGCATTAAATTGTTTACAATAGCTCAGCAATTTTGTGGACGGTAAAAAGCGTTGCACCTGCGCTCTTTTGATTTCATTGGTTTTCATCGATAGTTCTGCAGCTGGATAACTATTTGCGCCTAATTGGGGTTCAGAATGTAAATACGTGCAGCACGAATTGAGCACAGATGACTGTTCTCAATCTGTTTCAGCTTCTTTTGGCCTTCTTGGTGGCTGCCGCCACTGCGGCTCCCCAGGCCCAGGACTTCAACAGCCAACAGTTTATCAGCAGCGGTCCGCCAAAAATCCGCATTCTCAGTCAAAGGTTCCAGCAGGACATAAGCGGCAGCTACGAATACGCTTATGACCAAAGTAACGGACAGAGGGTAAGCTTTACCACTTGACATGTCGGCGACGTTTTGCCAATTAACAAGTTTCATTTTAGAATGGAGAAGATTGTTCTTGCCGTGCTTTGTGGTAACACGACCGCTAATGCCCAAAAGAAGTCATCCGTTTCTCACAACTCGTGACCAGCCGATCCGTTCGACTAATGAAGTAGCATGCTCCATGTTGAGGGAAGAAGGAAAGAGGGGGGGAGGATGTCAGTCGGTTTTGGTTTTCCCTAACCAAGTTCCATTGGCTCGACACTGGGGAATCAGCTTTCCCGCCTACTGTGTCCCGGTTTTTACATGATTCGACGTGCTTATTTATGTCTTGACAGATGGAGGAGGTGGGTCGAGTGCAGCCGGGACCTCAGCCAGAGACCGGCAGCATCTCCCAGCAGGGCAGCTATCAGTTCATTGCCGACGACGGCAACACCTACAAGGTCAGCTACGTGGCCGACGAGAACGGCTTCCAGCCTCAGGGCGCCCACCTGCCGCAGCCTCCAGCTCAGATCCCCGAGTACGAGCAGCTGAGGCGGGACTACCCGCAGCTGTTCTGGGCCGAGAACGGAGGGGCTGGCATCATCCTCAATGACCAGCAGCAGTTCAACCAGCGGCAGTTCGATCAGCAGCAGCTCAACCAGCAGCAGTTCAGCCAGCAGCAGTTTGATCAGCAGCAGCTCAACCAGCAGCAGTTCGACCGACAGGAGTTTGACCAGCAGCAGATTAACCAGCAGCAGTTTGACCAGGTGCAGTTCGAACAGCAGCAGTTTGATCAGCAGCAGCTCAACCAGCAGCAGTTTGGCCTGCAACAGCTTAACCAGCAACAATTTGACCAGCAGCAGGTCAACCAACAGCAGCCCCAGCTGCAACTGGTAACCGCACAACAATTTGATCAGCAGCAGTTCAATGACCAGCAGCTCGATCAGCGGTTCGATGGACAGCAGCTTCAGCAGCTAGATGATCAGCAGTTCGACCAGCAGCCGTTGAATAGACAACAGTTCGAGCAGCAGCAGGTCAATGACCAGCAGCTAAATCAGCAACTCACATTGCCATTGTTGGACACCCGAGTGGGAGACCTGTTTATCTAGTCAGATTGGACAGTAGCAGTGGTAAGTGTTTCAAACTCTGGACTGTGCTGGCCGTGTAGAATTGCTGCCTTCATGCAGTGAAATAGTACGCAAGATTTTCATGTCTCTCTCTACGTGACAATGCTCGCTTTATTTGTTTTGTTTTTGTGAGAATGTTCATTGCGACGTTTGAGTTGTCGCTCACGCCGTGGCATGTCCATGTGTTGAAAGAAACGTCATGAGTGTTGTGTGTTGCATGCTGAGGAATACAGTGTTTTCCTGTGTTCGGTTTTTAACCAACACGTGACTATAAGGCCGGCCGATTACAAAGCGCTCGGGTGGGGGGGAAGGGGAATTCTCCCCCTGATGTCTCAAAAACAAAGAGCTATTGACATCAAACTCACCAGGTAGCTAGGGTTATATGTAAATTCCTTCGAGCCAAATTTGTACGTACCCAGGTCGTGACCTTAAGGTCAAATAGATCAAACTTGCAATCGACGCGCCTGCCGTCCTCAGGCTGTTATCGGCGTAACTAACAGCTTTGAACACTTTTTTCTAACAAAAGGTCACTCGCATTTATATCAGGTCAATGACATTCAGTACACTAAATTTTTAACTAAAGGTCAAAAATACACAAGATTTATTGAAACCTTTCGATATTCAAACTTACATTTAGTGTCAGAAACACTCCTTGCGACATATTCCTCAAAGTAAAAGGCTGACTGCGGTCATGTTAGGAGTCTGACCTCCTCAGGTCCTATTGAGGTCAAACACGGTAATCTGTTGATAAAATAGTAATGTATTAATTCAACAGTGATCTGTTGATGTCCTTGTGATGAAAACGTTTGAGTTGAGCGTCCAAATTTCCTCATGAAGCAAGCTTTCCAGTAAGATGCGGTTTGGTTTTCTTCCTTGATCTAATGTGTAAACTTGACTTAAGGTTAATACAATTAGTCGTTATTATTATTTCAATCATCGTATTGCTGGCGAAACCATTTCAGCTTTGTATGGCTTCGTCAAGTTCTCCGCTGCCGGATCAGCCTAAAAGATTCAACCGGAATGACCTTCGCTGAAATCTATGGCCTGGCTTTGACCTGCTGCAGCTTAGCGACCTCATGAGGTAAATCTAATGCTCACACAAAAAACTCGGATATTCAACTGCCTACAACTACACATAGCTTAGTGCGTTTGCGTCGCACCGTTCGGAAGTTGTTATGAAAAGGTATCAGACATCAAACTGATCCCCCTTCCTCCCAGCAAGTGATAATCAGAGCACATAGACTTGGTTTCTTTGCCTTCAACTAGAACTTTTTTTCACGTTTTGTCCTTCTGATTATCTGGCAGAAATGAAAAAGGGGATGTCTATGTGCTGCCCATGGTCCACAACTAATGTTTCAATAATTCACAAATCAGAATGCTTTAAGTCGCCAATAGCAAGCTTACAATTCACAGGAACATATTGTAACGCATCTCTAGTCTCAGCCCGCCTCCCCCCCCCCTTCTCCCCGAGATATATAACCGTACCATGTAAAGTACTATCGGATTTTAACCAAACAATACTGTTGCTATTTGTGAAGCTTAGACTTTGTTTCATGTTACCATACTGTTGTGCGAAAATGCTGCAAGCAAAAGATCTCTGATGTGAATTTTGGAGCCAAAATGCAATAAGTGCAAAACATTTCAAACACGAACTTGCCGTGTAAATACTGATGTGCATGTGGACGGTAACAGCTGCCGGATGATTCAAGAACGCATTCCGCATCGTTTTGCAGTGTGTTCGGCTCACGCGCGTACTTACCTGTTTTGAAACATCTTTAAGGCTTCGTTGCTCCCAGCCTTCGCCGATTTATCAGGGCCGCATTTTTATCGTTTAATCCTGTTTTTTATTGACGCGTCAGGTGAAAGGCCAGCATGGTTGTATGTCCTCGACGCCTTCACAACTGGAACTGGCTCTGGTGTTTTGAAAGCATAATGCAGCCGAGCCGAAAAACATGAGAACAAGATCTCGTGTTCAAGAGTTACACCTACTCTTCGGTTATGTCACCATTTACCTTTCTGTATGTTGTCCTTCATAAAGGGTGTGGGCAAAGGAGCGGAGGGTCTGGGCTGTGCCATTACGGGCGCGAACTGTTCAATGAACTCTAGCTAGTCAGCTGATTTACGCTGCATTAAAACTTTGCCCATATTTTCACCCGTGCTCAACGAGGCTCATTTCCGTTCGTGGTTCTCAAGCATTATTGGCCGAGCAGAAAGCATAACTTGTAGTACTGCTCATTGTTCTAATGGTTATCGAAACAAAACAAGGTGGGGCAATACACCAAAAGGCCGACGGGTTCAGTGGTTTCTATTTTCGCTGCACGTTGTTCAGCATAAACGAGGTAATGCTACACTTGCTTGATTTTGTAGATATCCAGACTTCATGTAACTCATCATTTAAAGCGCTTGTAAGCCCCACTAGTATACTCGTAGTCTGTCATGGGTGGGCGCAGGTCGGATGGAAAAAGACATGCCACGATTCCCCGCCGAGGCCGATGTCAGACCATGGTGATGGCAACACTGCATGGCGGCGTGGTGACAAAGACAAGTGGACGCGTCAGGTGGCCGCCTACCATCTTCCAATCTTCTTCAGCAGCTGTATCACACCAACACGAGACGTAGTTGTAAATGCTATCTGATTTCGGCTCATCCCACTGAAATCGCAAGTGTGTATCATATCAGTAAGCAAACGTCCACAAATTATGTTACGCATTTTGGGTCAATTTTCAACCCTCGCTCTCTCCTTGTTAACGCACTGGATATGCTGGGTATTACCCTCCACACTTCCCCCCTTCCTGCATTTTAGCGCTTCCGTTTGGCTCCGGCAGGCAATTGATTACATCTCCCTGAGTTAATTACCCCGGTACATTCGGCCTGTGTGAATGACATCGGAACACACCGGCTGGACTCGGTTCGGGCCGACGAGTTCAAGCCTCTCAGCCTGAGGACCCTTGTGACTATCTGTCTTGCCATGTCCTTTTGTTGTATAACAGTCGCCTGAAGACAGATGGGAACATAAATATATTTTGTCGCAGTGTTAGCGCTTACTATGCTCCTCTGACTTAAAACAGAAGTACGCATGTTGCCTGCAGCCTCATGTCACCCACCTGATCAGGCGCCGTCCTCACGCATCCACCTTCAGGCAGCCGTCCTCATACCATCCACCTTCAGCAGGCGCCGTCCTCACGCCATCCACCTTCAGCGGCGCGTCCTCACGCCATCCACCTTCAGCAGGCGCCGTCCTCATACCATCCACCTTCAGCAGGCGCCGTCCTCATACCATCCACCTTCAGCAGGCGCCGTCCTCACGCCATCCACCTTCAGCAGGCGCCGTCCTCATACCATCCACCTTCAGCAGGCGCCGTCCTCATACCATCCACCTTCAGCAGGCCGTCCTCACACCATCCACCTTCAGCAGGCGCCGTCCTCATACCATCCACCTTCAGCAGGCACCGTCCTCACACCATCCACCTTCAGCAGGCGCCGTCCTCATACCATCCACCTTCAGCAGGCGCCGTCCTGGCAGGATCGTACCTCGCAGCTTCCCTCTTAAGCACCTTCGCCGCGTGTACTTTCTCGGGTTGTTTCTGAGCCGCGCTCTGTGGCCCTTGAACGCTTCCGCGGTATTTTACAACCCTTGCTGCTGCGGCACGCGGCTTGCGTACGGAGGCTGTTTGCATAACCTTCCGCTGATGCAGTCCACCTGCCTCCTTTTCTTGGCTGACGTTGAACTTGCCGCCGAACAGGCACTGACGTCTCTTGGCGGGTTTAGCAGCTGGGCGTGCTGTAATCCGACGGGCTGCCAGTGTGACTCGATAACCTTTTCGTTTACTGTGGCAAAGCTTGCGTGCCTGGAAGAGATAATGTTTGGCGACACCACGCTTGCCATTGTTCTGCGATCAGAGGAGAGACAAAACGGCTTCGAGATTTCTAAGAGCAGACTTGGATTCCGTTGTGACGATAACATTCTGTAAACCACGAAATGATCGTGTCTGAAAGTCAACGCCGTCTTTGCGTTGCGGCGCCTTACCTCCCTGCATATATGTGACTTCCGCCCCTCGCAATTTGATAGCACTCAACGGTGAGGTATAGGGTCATTTGTCATGTGGGCATCAACATGAGCTGCTATCCCAGTCAAATTTTAGTATCAGTTTTGTTTAAAAGTTTTTAGAAGGAATCAATCTCAAAACAAATGCGTCTGAAAAAACCCGAAGTGACATGGCTTTTGTAACTGACCCCGATCGCCCTGGGGTCCTCACGGCACTCAATATTTTAACAGAAATGTGTAACATTGATGGGAAGAGTAACACAACTTCATTTATCTAGCTGAAACAGTAAGTCGATGAGGCTGAAGAAGCCACCATAGAGAGGCTGAATCCCCCCTCCCCCCCCCCCCCAACCCAATAATCACCACCACCACCCGTATGAAAATGAGATTAACATATTTTATGCCAGCACGACATATCTTTTTTAACGCACAACACCCACTTCTCTCAACCAGGGGTGAAGCTTCCTATCAAGTTGAGGGCGGAGCTCCAAACCCCGAGCTGAGTTCGGGCTCCAACCCTACAAAACAGACGTTGAGAGGAAAATGGGCCAAATATTAGTTCAGGATGGGTTTCGTCATTTTTCATCACTGAGCCCCCTCCAAGTTTTTTATAGAAATTACGCTACTGTCCTCAGTAATTTTTTCGAGTCATTGGCTGAAGTGGTGGGGGATGAGGGCAATGCCGCCCTGCACTTTGAGGCAGATTTGGCAGCTGTCGTCCAACATTGCACTCTAAAGCGCAGATACATTGCAAAACAACACTGGGAGTTGTCTTTAAGCGCAAACGACGGAAGCTGCGCCGCGGTTGGACTGGGCCAAAACACTAAATGCTTATTTCGTGAAAATGTAGAAGATCGTGGCAATTTGATTATCGTTGCACACTTGTGCCATGTGGATCAACAAGCCTCGGGCATCTGATTAGTTTGTATTTGAGTATTGTCTATATCCAGCTTTCACAACTATTCAGATTGTTCTTTACGAGCATCATCTGTTGAACCATTTCATTTGCATTCACGTCTCATTCACAACAGACATATCAATATAATATCATAATACTGCCTAGTATGTACGTGGAAGAAGTATAAATCGCTTCAAATTGACGTTCTGTAGCGGATATCCTATTAATTGTACTCCAAATTCAATGAACTTGGAAAAATCGGTATTAATGCAGTCAAATTCGGGCTGCCGAGCTATAGCCCGAGCACGCCAAAGTGTTAAGTCTGACTGGAGTTCTGCCATAGAAATAAGCATAATTCACACGAAACCTACTCTAAAACCTAGCAAATATGATGGTCGCATCATTCTGCCTGCTCCCCACGTTAGTTTGCTTTAATGGATCGGTTATTTGTAAAAAAAAGAAGTTCACAGGTTTGTTTCTTGTTTACTTTAAGCGAACTAGGCACGTACTTATGAACCAACAGTCCAATTCTGGAGCTGTCACCTTTAAGTGTACCACGTCAAAACAAAACGTAATCATGTCGCATTAAAGGGCTTTCCGAATCCTTGACTGGCACGCTCCTGCGCGCCGCATTTAACGGTCATCGTGTTCGCGGCCCGGAGGTTCCCAGGTCCGAAACCAAGCACGCGCCCGACGGGCACGCCGCGGACCGCCCGCCACCCTTGACCTCGCAATGGATCGTGGATCACCTCGGCAGTCGCGTTCACACCGACGGGCCGACCTGCGCAACTGGCTGTCTGACCTGCATGCGTGACAGTTCAATCAGTTTGACGGTTGACACACGTGGCAGTTCGATCCTTGCGGACATTCGGGGCCGTGTGGTGCATGCTGCCCGGCACCGGTCGGCTCGCAACGGGTGCATGTGCCGCCGAGCCGATCCACTCGGCGGCGAAGTTCTGGTGAAGATTAGACCAGATGTTTGGGTTCGGCATGTCGAAATTCCTGGACCCTCACCCCACCTCCGAACCCCACAGACACATACAAGTATCGGCGCAGGCCAAGCGGCGGCAAAGTTGACAGATCCAGCTTATTGCATCACCGGCACATCGCCACCCAATGTGTGAGGGCAAAGTCTGCGCATGCGGCTGCCAGAAAATGGGCTGGCCGCACTCCAACGAGACGAGGATGCTAATTGGATCCAAAATACTCCAGTGATGCAATGGACAACGATGAAAAGCCAAAACGTCCCCTCCATATGTCGGGTATGTCTACATGAAATAAACCTTAGCCAAGTGTGAGTAAGCCACAACCCACACAATGCACTCATGTCATGGACAAGTGCACGCCCTCAGCAAATGAAAACATCACAGCGTGCGTCAAACTTGGTGCCTCCGGTCCAGTGCGTCGTTGACTGTGCTCAAGTGGTGTGTGAGTGGTGCGGGCTACGGCTGTCAACCGTGCTGCCGACCTCGCAGAAACGACACAGGAATAGCGATGAGGCTTCACCGGTTCAAATAAGCAGTGTGCAAATCCAGTTGCGCGGGACACCAGCGGTCCAAAAGCCCAAGACCAAAAACCAAGAAGCCAAAGTCGAAAGGAGCAAAAATCACTTGTGTACAAACTGCTTACACCAAAGATGGCTTTCTTGTAAACTGTTTGCTGTTATCCTCGGGTTACCAAACACGTGTAGCAAGTTTGACAGAGCTCTTTTCTGTGTCGGCACAGCCCACCAAATATGTCAGGGGAAGACTGGGGGCCAAGGGGGGGGGGGGACAAGGGAGGATGGGAACAGGCTTGCAGCTCACGACCCTTGACATTACCCGCTCGCCGAACGAAACATGCAATCAACGAGACTGAAATCCTCCAACCGGACGCATTGTGCTAAATTTCAATGCTCAGAGCACCGACTGTTCAGCGACGATAGCCCAGGAGCATGAATCACTGGCAAGTGCGGGGTGCTAACATTTACTAAATCCTGCACCTGCTGGAGGCCCGCCTGAGTGGGATGTGCTGGCACCGCACAACCGTGTGACACCAGGGTCGTAAGACCCCAGCTTCGGCGTATCGGCCTCGGTGGCTAAGTGTGCCGTAAAGTCACAACGACGGCGGTCATGAGTTAAAGGCCGATTAAGCGATGGGCATGCGCAACCACCTGACGCGCACATCGAGCTACCAGCCTCCTTGCTTCTGACCGCATCGGATTTCTCCACTGGCATCTCGCTCACGTGCCGGGCTAACCGGCCGCAGCTGGACGTGCTGGCGACCTGGAGGTGCCCCAGTCCAGAACGATGCCCGCGCCTGGCGCCAGCGCGACGCCCGTCACCGCTGGCGGACGCGACGCCGAGAGGCTCGCGGGTCGCGCAGGTGGCCTTGCTGCCATCGGAGGCCGGACACGTGCAGTCGTTTCGCGTGACCTGCGTCTGTGACCTGCACCTGTGAGTGGAATCTCCAGATCGACCTGGGAACGGCGCGTGATACCGGACGCCAGTCTGCCGAGACTGGTGTCAGACTGTCAGGCTGTCAGTCTTCTGTCAGATTCTGATAGGGATCTGTCAACCGACTGCGAATGGCTTTGCACGATGACTGGCCCAGGCTCATTGCCAGTCCCCAGTTTGGCTCGGGCCATGAGGAAAGACATGTAAAGAGAGAACACTTGCAAACATTTAGTCACAGTTGGCACAGAGCGACGGTCCTGTATGAAATTTTCGCAGGCTTAAACAAGTGCAAAATACCGCCTTCGGTGACTTCGATTTGAATTCAAGATTCGGAGCAAAGAACTGACCAAGCAAGGAGCATTAAAGTTATCGCAATTAGCAGCTTATGTCTCTTACTGTATCAGTATTGTGCACGCACAACGTGAAACTTGTCCGTTAGAGCGAATGGGCCGAATGGGCCGCGAAATAGGACGTCATCATCTGGCAGAAAATGCTTATCAGAGAACTATTTCCAACACTCAATAAACCGTAGATCTGTAGCCTAAATCCCCGCAGGCAGCCTACCGTTGCCACCCTTTCTTTCTATATTTCATTATATACATACTTATATATTATTTATTGATTTATCTATCTATTTATTTCATTGACTGGCGGCCCCTAACCGGCAGCACAACTTTTCAGAGATGATTGAGCTGCCGGTGTATTGGCAGTGCATGCATTGCTGACAATTGCAGAACAGAATTTTATGCTGCAGCCGTTGCCGACCATTGGGATGTCGGCGATGGCTGCTGAAACGATTTGTGAAGCAAAACATATGTGGCGACCTATAGCATGTTAGGTTCTAAATGGATGCATTTCATTGCATCTCCTTTCAGTTTCAGCTTCAGGAAAATCTGAGTAATGGTATGAGCGCTATTTACAGAATGTGTACTCGTTCGCCGCTCCGAAGCTGCGGTTCGCCGCTCCGAAGCTGCGGTTCGCTGCTCCGAAGCTGCGGTTCGCTGCTCCGAGGCTGCGGCTCGCTGCTCCGAGGCTGTGGCTCGATGCTCCGAGGCTGCGGCTCGCTGCTCCGAGGCTGCGGATCGCTGCGCTGTATCGCTATGCTGCTAATGCTGCGCCGCAGTGCCCTATCAAATTCTGATGGGCCGATGCTGAAGCTCAACACTGCACAAATTCGGCCGCGCCATACTGATGACGAAGTGGATGGAAAAGCCTATTGCGTGACACAGCAATGCATGTCGTAATTTTCTGCTGTTTTTCAGGCCATGGAGCATGTGGCACCTTCGAATCCACTGCACAATAACGACATTCTGGCCTCGTTCCCTAGACCTGCCGAAAGCAGAGGCAAGACGCAAATGGTCAGTCAATGTTTCATTCAGGGTAGCCAGGCGGTAAGATGAGTGCATCCGCGGCGTACAGACACGTACGCACTCGTTGTTCGCACTCGTCGACTGGTGGAGAATGAGGACTCGACCTGCAGATCACCTCAGGCACCTCTCACCGCTTCGACGTTCGACAAGGCCTGCTGAGACT
>NW_023596448.1:2621918-2672782 GCF_011947565.3 Pollicipes pollicipes
GACCCCGCGGACGCCCGGCGGCCGACTAACCCTTTGGCCTTGGGCCTGCCGTCGGATACCTCGACGCCGGGTAACACTTCCCGCCAGGTGAGGACACGTGACCTCAAATCGAATTACTGCGCGAAGTCCTCTTCCCGCTACGGTGGCGGATCCATAAAGGATCACAGGATTATGCCCCAATAAATTCTTGTTACAGGTCCACAGACCTGAACAAACTCACAACCGACCTAATAAATCGGTACCTAATAGCGACTCACAAGTTGGACACGTAGGCCCGCAGGCGACCGGAAATAGTCCGAAACGGAGGACACATGAGGACACAGCAAGATCCTTTGGTTGATGGAGCGGCGCTCGAAAAGAGTTATTGGATCACGGCCTTTCGTTTGGGCGGCGAGGGGGTGCCGATAATGTAGCGGCTAAGGCGTCTGCGGTAACCACTGCGCATCTGGGAAACCAGAGATATGGGTTTCGATTCCCCGCGATGCCCGCCCTTCCTGCCGGGGTGAGAAGCAGGCGACGCCAAATAGCCTCAGCAGCTGAGTACGTCGTAAAGCTCCAATGACGCACGACGTTCAGACGGCGAACGGGCTGCTCCCGTTGGGGGCGGCGACAGCTCTTTTGTACTTTGATGTATTACATTGCATCGTTTTGTATTGTGATGCATGGACCCTCTGACGCATTAACACAGCATGGTTCTCAAGATTAGCGGATGCTGTCATCGGATGCTGTCAAAGCAGCCATTCAGATCCGAGCTGTAGTCGCAGGCAATGAGGCCATTACCTCTCTGGACGTGAGATGGGACGCGCTGACCAACTCAAGGGCGCTGGGGCCATCAGTCATGTTGCGTGCTCACTGCTTAGATGCGCTCAAGCAGCCACGCTGTCGCTGGACGAGCGTGCAGGCCGGCTGATTCGACTCAAGGGTACTGCACGGTCACGTGCGTATCGTTCTGTGACGTCACCAGGGGCATGAACGTGACGGACGCACAGGTGGCGATGCCCAGAGTCGAGCGTGGCCTCGACATGACTTGCATGACAACATGACAGCAAGGAGTGCTGGGATTTGTCATTGGTCGCCTCGTCCATGAAACAGGCCAACCATCGCGATCGTGCACAGCTAGCCTACGACAGTCGGTCCCACCAGCGTCGCTGGACCGGGTTCGCGGCCACCAGCGTGGACCACCACCACCACCACCGACCACCACCACCGGCGGGGAGTCGTCATCTCCGGGTCGTGCGAGGCTGTGCCATGTTCCCATCGCGAATGTCGAGTTGCAGAGCGTCCCGATTAATCCGGAGAAACCGGAGTGACAGACGGCTGCGCGCGGCGATCGCCGGCTGCCCCGTCCTTGACATGATACGGTCAAACGTAAAACATGCGGCGCAAAAACACAGCGCTGTTCGGTCGTGGCGCGCAATGTGCATGCATCGAGAATTCTATCTCAGCTGCCGCGCACGCCCGCCTGAATGGCGGCCGCGGCTCGCTCCGTTAAGCTGTACCAGTTTTTGTTGGCTCGTACCCAGGCTTCAGCTAGGAAGCTCTGAGGGCATGTGGCGACTGACGTGAGGCCTGAAGCCGACCTATGGCCCGGGTTAGTCGGAAAGGAAGCATGAATGGGGAAACACTGTGTCCTTTGTGAACAGAAATCGCGTGATCTGGGGCTTCTTTCAACGGCATTACGATGAAAGGCGGAAACAAACAAAGCGTCTTCGTGATCATTTTATATTACATCTAAGCGGTCTTAGCTGCTGTTCCCAGTGGGGCAGTAAGAAACTTACATTCGCAAAAAAAGTTACGTTCATGTGCCAGTCCAATGCATAAAGAAAGTCACTGTCCATAACGGTCACGTTCAACAGCCTCGTTTGCCTTGCAACCCGTTTTGTGCAGTGTACGTCCGGAATGCCTCGAAGTTATGCATGTTGGAGCAGGGCAAAATGTATTTTCCAAAACTACGAACCGCAAGGCAAACTACGATGACCCAGTCTTGATTTTGCGCCAGGGACAACTGGCAATTATCAACTTACCACCGGTCCACCGGGAAACACGAACCTCTAGAGGTCGCCTTGCACCGCATTCAAGTCCACTGGGAAACATAAACCTCTAGAGGTCGCCTTGCACCGCATTCAAGTCCACTGGGAAACACGAACCTCTAGGGGTCGCCTTGCACCGCGTTCAAGTCCACTAGAAAACACGAGCTTCTAGAGGTCGCCTCGCACCGCATTTAAGTCCACTGGGAAACACGAACCTCTAGAGGTCGCCTTACACCGCATTTAAGTTCACTGGGAAACACGAATCTCTAGATGTCGCCTTGCACCGCATTCATCTCTTCACCAAAATATGACGTCCGGATGTTACGCCAGGTGTGTTAGCTTGATTCCAGCACATTAATAGAGAAAGCTTTGCTTGAGCTAAATACGTACGCTTGTTTGTTGATGTCTTCAGCGTGTTCTCTATCGCATACAATTTGCAAGCAAATGCTTCTCATACCACAAAGCAAGCATACTCACCCGCACACCCAGTGACAGCGGGTTGCAAAACAGCTCTGATATTCGAATATAGGTGCCGCCAATGGTTGCCGCACTGTTTCATATAAGAGCGGAAGCTTGAGTATCTGAATATTATCGCCAGATTTCAGTTGAGGTCTCTTTCAAAACTTGCCTCGGAGCCACCACTGCACAAGTCACGAGGTCTAAATTTTGACAAAATGTGTGCACAGAATATTTAGGAAAAGACAAACCATTCCCTTGACTTGCTTAGACTATTCCGTAGAATCCGCAGAAAAGATGGTCGGACCGAATGTCTCCTTAAACAGTATGGCTGTGCGACGTCTGCTACGTTCACGAGCACGAACGTCTTCAGAGACAACAATGCCCTGCATCCTTGACCAGCTTTGAAATGCACGTCGTCATGGACAGCAGCATGACCAGTTGCCAAACACAAAGATGCGATAGTTCCATGCCGATTGGTCGTTACGAAACGGTTCTTGGCAATGCGTATTTGCACGTTGCCGTCTCTTCAGCAAACGGTGTCTGATTGCAGCTGGTGGTATACTCTTTAACTGTCGTAAACCGGAAAGTGGTGAAGTTTAGCTCAAAATTGGACAGTGCGTGCATGTATCCAGATGCAGCGAGGCGTACCACGTTTACGTTGAAAATCTAGTTTTGTCGAGTGATTTTGCGGGGACTAAATGCCGTTCAAAACTTCCGAAGTTTGGCCTGTTCTGGGATGACACATGATACGCTTCACCCCCTTTTTCCTCGTGTCCAAGTTTTCACCATGTGCTCAGTCATTGGGTGCCATTGAGCTTAGTGTCTCTTCACTGGGCTTAGTCTCTCCAACTGGGCTCTGCAAAAAGCGAAGGGGGCGAGAGACAGCGTGTTCCACCAGACGACTGATGAGGTCGTCGCACGGAAGCAGCTGAACTTACCTCACGGTGCCAGTGACCACGGCGACGTCTGAATCCCAGTTCTCGATGCTGAGGACGCAGGACGTGCAACCGGCTCTGGTTACACGCGGCACCACCAAGATCTGGATGTGGACGCTGTCGCGGGTGCGTTCTTCTCTGATAACGTGATAACGTGATGATAACGTGATGACGGGGGAAATCTCCCCGAGGACAATTATGCAGGGACTTCTCTCGCTCGGTGATGTTGCCAAGAGGACGGCATGTTTTCTTAACTGTGTAAACCGTTTTGTCTTAATTTTATGACTTACTGCGCTGAGGCAAGCGGTATGTACTTATTTTTGTGTATCATTTCTGCCATAGCTTCGGTAAACACTTTTCGTTAACGGCCAAGGTCGTAGAGCTGTTTAAATAGAGTAGGTACTGCACAACATTTGAGTCATATTTCAAAAACAGGCTACAGTGAAACCTTAGGACTAGTTGCGCCTGATAATGTCAGTGGATAGTGCCAACGCAGCACCATTGATATATAATCATCTCCTTTGATTATTTTAACCATTCTAATTTATAGTAAACTGCTTTTAATTGAAGTCTTCTTTCATTGTCTATTACTATAATCATTTCAACAACTTTAATTATTTTGCAAACCAATTCACCCTGTCAGCGTTTTGTAACAGCACTTTGCTTTTTCCTGCTGTCGCGAGCATCGCCGTCATCACGACCACCGTGCACACCTCCACTGGTGCAAAGACATGTACGTTAGTGATTGGCCCAGCGGGCAAGACCCTGTTACCAAGAAGCCACAGATTGAGGACTGAGCCAGTGCTTCACATGGATCATGCGATGCATATATGGGTCATGTGACCACTTCCAAAGCCAAAGTACTCCTCGAAAAGAGGCACTGTACTAAACGCCATAGTGGAGAAATTGAAGCTTTAGTGTAACGTTTTGTTTAATTCGGGGATAATGGCGTCATATTCGCGCATATTTTTTTCAAAACAGATTGTTCCGAGCTTTCGTAGCACTTCATACACAAACATTCTGGGACATAAGTGTGTTGCGCACATAACAGAACACACACGTAAGAGAAAGCAAGGCAAATGAACTGGGGCCGGTAGTGTAGTGGTCAACGCGTCTGCGTTAACCACTGCGCGTCTGGGAAACCAGAGGTATGGGGTTCGATTCCCCGCGGTGCCCGCCCTTCCTGCCAGGGTGAGAGGCAGGCGACGCCATATAGCCGCAGCAGCTGAGTGCGTCGTAAAGCCCCAGTGACACACACACGCACGCAAGGCAAATGAAATCCATTGCTTTCAGAGCGGTGAGCAGGGGGCCAAATAAGATTTCTCTCACTGGGTCGGCTACTTCAAAGCGAAATTCTGAGCTATTCAAAAGCATTTCGAGAAAATTTGTATAAGTGATCAAATTGCACGCATCTCATGTAACAATAAGTGAAAGATACAAAGGAAGGATGCTGTCTTTAAGGTCACAACCCTTAATATGATATGGAAGACTAATGCATAGGCATGAATGACCACACTGACTTGGAGGTGTCGCCACCGATTAACAATCGGTGGCAATTTCGTGGTAATTTGTGGCAATTTCAAAATCGGGGGGTGAAAGCAATTTTGAGCAGATTCTCTCAATTCAATATCGAATGCCTTTACGTTAAAAATCAAAATTTTGCTGAGTACGCGTTTTTCCTGTTTCCTTCCCCAGCTCCTGTTGGTGATGCTACTGTACTCACTTGCGTGTGGGCATACTTGGACAAAGCTACGCTTGGCTCCAACAAAAAGGGCTGACCAGCTTTCTTAACATGATAATGTCCCAGCCAGGAAAAGAAAGCCAGATCCGTAAAATGTGTAGCTTGCTTATTTTGACATTCAACACCTCCTACCTACTTACTATAACATTTTTGGGGAGAGGGGTAGGGTAAACTGCATTTCCTTCCTTTTATCCAGAAAGTCCATGATGATGCCAAAAAGAGGACCCACCACCATTTGGATGCAGTTATTCTCTATTATTTATGCTATTGAAAATTGAGTGGCAAGAAAGACTACGTTGTGTACACAATGCTTGAGTAGTGTATTGACATTATTTGATCCAGGAATCCATGTCATGCACATAACCCATACCAAATAATGCATTACTTGCATGAATGAAGGCTCCCTGTAACCACATATGATATGGCTTGCTTTTCATGGGACACCAGCATCAATCTACGTAGTGGAAATTCCTTCCAAACAATCCGCCAGCTTGCAAGCTATGGCAAAGATGTCAGCAAGATGCTAAGCCTGATATCATCATGAATCATATACCTAACTGGGTGGGTCCTGTCCTCAGTTTAGCGCACTGTCTTACCCAACATGCTCCAAAATACAATCAATCACCAAATTTAGACCACTTGACACATATTCACAAACTTTCGAGAAGCTTGAACACAACAAATACTCCTGAAATTGTCACGCTTAGTTCACTTTAGGCCATAAAGGTGTTCAAAAGGGTATGTCTTGTCCACATGCCTCTCCCAAAGTACGTAGCCAGCTACAGGTCACATTTTGACCAACCTTCTACGCCAAAAGCGGAGCTTCTTCTTAGCGGAATGGGCAGACCAGCATGCTCAGCCTTCACGAGGCTTTTTTTTATTTTTCGAACCCTGCCACTTAATTCACAATCTTCGTATCCACATACCAATGACCACGAGTGGAAGTAGATAACTGAGCTAAGAAGAATTACACCCGCTGAATGGTATATTCAAATGCACCTAAACTTACCAGGTCCTCACAAACCCTATGGCAACATACCGGGACAGGAACCCAGCTGATTGACAACTCTCAGTGCCTAAAAAGCTCATTTTAAGGCAAACCGCGCACTCATGCCAAGGGCGAAGTTTGCGCCAGGATGATAATGACGGCATTGGTTCTTAAATCACCACCACTGCAACACATCGCTCTTCGTCAACAATAGAGATATTCCAGGCTACATTACTGGCTTGAATTACTTACCTAACTGATTCAATGCTCACAGCTAATGAGCAGACTCCGCTTGATGGAAACATAACATCATGCAGGATTCATACGGAGAGCTAACGACTGCAGTTTGCGCTCAAATTCTTTACGCTGAGAAGACAGCGCAGCAAGGGTGGAAAGCCACTTAAAAACTGAACTAAACTGACCCTCCAAAAACATGGGTAACAGCAGAGTCGTCCCACAATGTGGCCACAACCTATCTCCTTACACAGCAATGCTGAAAAAGGTTTAGGCCAGTAAAACACGTCTCCCTCTTGCACTGTAGTAATGCACGCAATTGCAGCGCAACCAACATTTCATAAAAGAAGTGCTTAATAGAACGTTGAGCAATGGGTGCATTTTTGTCCCTTTTCATGAAGGGCAGTCGTTGATATGAGTCTCCCATGCCCGTGAGCGAATGGACACTTTTTCTGTGTACGGGATAAAGGAGTTCAATATGAGACGGTACTGCCCAATCTCATTTTATCTCATGGTGAATGTGCTGTGCTTCTTATTCCCTCACCGTGCATAATAATCCCCCCCCCCAACTGCATAATAATCCCCCCCCAATCACCCCCCCATCCCCCCCCCAATCACCCTGACGGTGTCGTCAGGGAGCAAGCGCCGAGTTGGTGCTCTTGTCGTTGTTAAGCGCTGATTAGTCATGACATCATAAGAGATCGCTATCTTAAGTCGAACATTGGGAAATGAGCCCAAAGGAATCAAAAATCGGATCACGCTTTGTCAGATGTGTCAAATGATAACCAAAGCATGCTACTCAGAATCCCGATGATGCAGCGACATGCATGGCTGGATTGGAGATCACGGCTGCAGAGGCACAGACAGAAAAAAACATCCAATTTGAGAACGTAAAGGGCAGAACTCCGATGACCTGCTTAAATCTGGCATCCCACTTTTGAAAAGTTGCTACGCTTACGATGGGCCTTTACAAAATTATACGCATCGATGCATGTGCCGAAACTGTTTCTGGATGCGCGCAGAGCGTTCCTGAAAAAATCGAAGCACTTCTGAGCATTGCCGCCAAAAGCAATGTCGCGCAGCTATGCAGAATGCGATTCCCGGAAATACTTACCACGGCACAAAAATCGTGCGCTAACTGCAACTTAAGCTGTGATGAGCCAATCTTGCACGCCATTGTGGGCACGGTGGTTGCGGTTTGGGACACGCCAGACCTCCAGGTCTAAGGATTTCAGAAGCTCTCTGGCGCAGACGTGTGTCGGCAAGCCTTGGGAACCGACACTGGTCGTGCACGGGCGGATTTGTCGTGTCCGCACCGACGAGCCTTCTTAAGCGTTACTTAACCAGGACTGAAGCTCAGTTACACAGGACGTGTCCAGACTTAGGCCGTCCTCAGCCCAGTGCGGATCACTCCCATGTTGTCGGCGATGAGGCTGGTGAGTGTTTCATGGAGCAGATTGTGTTATTTGGCTTCCCGCGGGTGGTCTGCTCATCTGATCCGCACTGTCACGCACCCTTGGCTTGGAATGGATTTTGGTCAGTGTAATCCTGTGCCGTTTCAGCCGGTCTACAAGGGGGCTCACCTTTGCCGGAACACATAATCAAAATGCGCCGCGTGACAGGGATTAATCAGGCTTCGCCGCACCGGTCCCTCTAAACAATGTCGCAGCAACTGTTGCACGGAAACATATTTTGTCTATTTCCCCGGTAGCTGCGTCATATAAGAATGATTTGATGGATATGCAAGCGACAGATGACTGGATGGTTATTAATCTTATGCATGTGGTCTCGATTCATGCATCTTATGCTTTCTTATTTCATGCATGTGGCCTTACCTTGTAAATGCTAGGCTTACCAATCTTTTGCATGAAGGCAGAGCTAGCAAACAACGTTTTATCAAACATCATTTTTTCAACTGAAATTGCTAAACAAAAAGCACTTTACCACAGTAGAATCAACGAGACTTGTTTATTGCGTGTGTTCCCTACTCCAAGAGCACCAGTGGCACCGAATTATGTTTTTCCCAGCCTTTCGCGCTGCTTGGCAGAATGTCGGACATCTGACTAAGGTGTGTCGGTCACGCTGGTTAGATTTTTTAGAAACCACGCGTATTAGATTGGTCAATGGCCGCTAGTAAAAAAAAACTGGCCGAGGGAACGATTTGTGATAGAGGGGAAGGAAAAAAGGGGAACACCTGCACTTCTGTTTAACCTGGTATTAGTTCCCTCGACTGTCGGAGGAAATTAAGCATTAGTCCTATGCTATGGCGTCATGTGGTTCAAGCCCTACTCTGCCAGGAGGGGCTCGATGTCCCTCCCCCCCCCCATAGTTTTCTGAAGATACCTCCCCAGCAAACCGAGCAATCGTGCCCAAATGTTAAATAGTCTCTGGGAATTCCATGCGCGTACCCGGATGTCGAAGCAAGCTTCTTGAATTTCTGCTTTCTGAAAAGCGACGGTTTTTTGGGAACACGACACGGCGACCCACGGCCGGCGCGTGGCGGGTGGGTCTGGACGACTCCGCGGACCGCGCGCGGCGAGCCGACACTGTTACGTGGACGGAGCGCTGCATCATGTGCTCATGTGTCGTTATGGGTCATGGTTTCGTTCATAAGTGCATGCAAAACTAAAAAGGTTTGATTTTCAGGAAGATTTTGCATTTGGCATGGCCTAGTGGGGTCAATTATTGACCAAGCAGAGTAAAACTTATTACTTATCGCGAGATCTCGTTGACACCAATCATCTGTCGATTTTATTGCAAGGCTTTCTAGTTGACTTTTTCCAGCTTTGAACCGGCATAGAGCTGCATCACTTCACATCCCTTCCACCGGTTTGCGTTACGAAAAACGTTGAACCAGAGCGAAGGTTAAAAGGGGCACTTAAGTTATTATCCCCCTTCCCCCTCCCCATCGTTTGTGGATTGAAGATAGCATCCGTTTCGTAAAACAACATTCCGCTTCAGTTTGCCGTCGCGCTTCTGGTGGCCTCCGCCGCTGCCGCCCCGCAATCGTCGGACTTCATCAGCCAGAGCTTCATCATTAATGGCCAGCCAAAAATACGAACCCTCAATCAGAAGTTTGACCAGGATCTCAGCGGCAACTACGAATACGCCTACGAACTGGACAACGGACAGCGGGTAAATGTTCTTTGATAAGTTACTTGCGTCCAGCAAGGGGACCGCTGAAAACAATGCGCAGAAAAGTGTGGTATTGGTGAACACCGCATGACCACCTCACCCAATCTTCGAAAGTGGAAACGGCTTTTAAAAACACAGTTGACGAATGCATTAGCCATCATTGCCGGATGTCTTGCTGTATTTGCTGGTCATCACTGTCTTAGCGTGGTCGATAGATGAAACTGAACGATCCAAACACTGACTATGAGCACCTCTTTTCTGAAACATCGTATGCTTAGATCCGCCAAGTTCTGACGCGGTCGTCGCCATCAGGTGGAGCAGGTGGGTCGAGTGCAGCCGGGACCCGAGCCAGAGACCGGCAGCATCTCCCAGCAGGGCAGCTATCAGTTTGTCGGCGACGACGGCAACACCTACGAGGTCAGCTACGTGGCCGACGAGAACGGCTTCCAGCCTCAGGGCGCCCACCTGCCGCAGCCTCCAGCTCAGATCCCCGAGTATGAGCAGCTGAGGCGGGACTACCCGCAGCTGTTCTGGGCCGAGAGCGGAGGGGCCGGCATCGTTTTCGACGACCGGCTGCGGTTTAACCTGCCCCAGGTCGGTGACCCACTGCTGGACGCCCGATTGGAGGATCGCGTTGTCTAGTCGAAACGGTGTGTGATGTGTTCGTCAAAACACCTCAAATCCGCTTATCTTATCTTCGTGATGACACTGTCCAGTCAGATCTATGTTGCGCTTTGTTTGCACGCCAGTGTATTCTCGGTGTACGGCAAGGCAAGCTTGGCTTGCAGGCAACTTCGTTTCGTGTTCTACATCTGTTCCATCGGCTTCGTGGTGAGGTCTGTCAGGCAGCTCAAGAGTTTTTGGAAAATAAAACTGTTGCGAGCAAATGAAATGGGTGTTTTTCGCATTTAAAAAACAAGATTTCCGGGCGGTGTTCTGGGCATTCAAACAGCACCCACGATAAGCGTCATGATGCCTAGAAACAGTCCGAAGGCAACATATAGTGCATTAAAATGACCAAAGACATCTTTGCAACTTAAGCATTCTCATTTCATCTCATTCAAGCATTTCCAACAGTCGTGACTGGGCGCGTAACCGACGCGAAGGCGACGCATGCGGACACTTAACTGAGGCGAAGGCGACGCTGGCGGACGCTTAACCGAAGCGAATGCAGCGCAGGCAGACGCTTAACTAAGACGAAAACGACGCGGGCGGACGCTTAACCGAGGCGAAGGTGACGCGTGCGGACGCTTAAGCGCGGCGCAGGCGGCGCAGGCGGACATTCAACCGAGGCGAATGCGACGCAGGCATGTGTCTAACCGAGGCGGAGGTGGCGCGGGCGGACGCTTACCCGAGGCGGAGGCGACGAAGGCGGACGCTTACCCGAGAGTTGACACTCCAGCACAACCATGGACCACCCACGAAGGTCAATTGGGAGCATTTTCCGCCATAACAATACATTCAATGTATGTTTGCCTGCCATTTGCACGGTAAGCATCACCTGGTGAAGTAGCCTACAAACGTTTTGCCCAATATCTGGCACACAATGCATGCAACCAATTGCAAGCGACGCCGCACGTTCAGAAAGCCTTAAATGGGCCATGGACAACTGCCTGCTGCTGTGCTCAGTAGTCGCATAGATACTAGCCCTTAAAAACAGCGATGGTCCGGCTCAACCTGGTCATCGCGCTTTCTAGAAGCTGATATATGCAACCGCTGGTGGGGGCTTCATGCAGATTTCAGAACATGAGCAGTTTGTCGGGAGTTGAGCTGTGTACATTTTGCGACGTCCTCATGAAACCTGTTTGATCGGCTGTGATCAGCCTGCAATGTTCCAGTTTGCGCAAACAAAACTTTCCCACTTGACTAACATGGGAAGTGAAAATTGCGCTAATTGCGAAAACGCTGTATAATACCGGTCGACACCGGGTCACAGCTAGAAACAAGAACGCTCCAAGACCCCTGTGCAAGTTGGTCAAGCCACCCCTCTGAACGCCGTTTTTTTTTTTTAGAGAATGTTGTCACAAACCTTTTCAGCCGAATCAAGACGTCTTTTCACACTAAGGTATAAACTGAACCTCCTAACAACGACCTGGAGGCGATTAAAACATTGCAAATGGCACTACATCTTGCCTGTCCCCTTTACAAGCGTTAAACACGAGCCCGGGCATAGGTAGGTTGAATGCAACCCGCTCGTGTGGGAGTCCATTTGGGAGTCCATTCGAGCCCCTGAGATATCAAAACTCTGAGAGACAGAGATGCAGAATTCAGATGGTAAGGAGTACTCTATAAAAAAGCATTTCTGCCAATTTTTTAAGCCTCTAAATGGCTCTAGATAGTGACCTTTGACTCAAATAAAGTCAAAAAGTTAAAGTTGGAACAAGCATTCGAAATGGTCTTGGACCTCCGTATACACCAGTTTTAAACCAAATATGTGTTTTAAACAAAATACTGCTCGAGATCATATAAGGGCGGTGCCATTATCGGACGTTTAAAAGGGCATCATGGCCAAACATTCGAAATCATGTTGATAAACGAATATATAAGTAGCGTAAATATACCTCCCAGGCAGCAGATTTCTTATAAACAAAAGGTTGATTGAGGTCATCTAAGGGAACGATATCTTCTGAACTTTACGGAGCGTCCAAATAAGAAATCTGCTGATATGCCGTGATCGAGGAATTTCAAATGAGTGTCAAAAAACTGCTCTATAGAGCACGTTTTTCAATAAAAACCGTTTTTTCTCTTTGGGTTGTCCGTGATGTGATGTTCACACATTATCGAAGATTTAAGAAATCAGTTTTAAACCTAGTTCCTTCTATCTAAAACCATCTCAAAACTGTTGACTTCGTTTAACACACCGTTGTCGCGTAAGCTTCAAATCTTCTCTGATAATTGCATTTGCTGACGACCATGACATGATTTCAACCTGCTATAGATAAACGACTTTAACACGCGTTCGTTGTGATGAGTGTCAATTTGACCCCCCCCCCCTCCCTCCCCCACCCCGGGACTTACAGAATAATTTCCGATCGGTGCGGCGTACCCGCGTCCAACTTTCTAGAGCCGCAGGCAATTGAATATACATTTTCTGGCACACAAAAATGTGTATGTATCTGGTAAGGTCGCTGATGTGTGGCGGATCAAATCAAGCCATGGCTGTCCGCGAGGATAATTCTTGAGACATCGTTCAATCGTTGCGACAACGAGTGTTTTACAAGACCCTACATCTCTGATATGGTTTCTTATACAAATTGACGAAAATAGGTAAGATTATGGCCAATTTTATTTCCCTTGGGCCATGTCCGAGGATCAGATCGAGAGCTAAGCTAAATGGTTCATTTTACTGGGTAGTTGCTTTTTGAGGTACTTTTGTGCTCATTTTGAAGCATCAACGGGACGCCAACACACTTTTATTTGGACTTCAGAACAGTTAGTTACTGACCCGAATTACCTCGATCAACATTTTGTTTCTGGAAACACGCCACCTAGCGTAATCTTTGGTGCTTATTTAACTTAAAGGATCAAAGTAATCTTGTCGGTTTTCATTGCATTAACCTTCTGAATATCAAATAAGGTACCTCATCTCAAACGAACACCCGTGACCTCTTGCGTAACAGAGGCATCTAGATTTAACGTGGTTGCATGAGGAGAACGGAGGCACTTTTAATATCTGTCTGGGGTTTGACATTTTTTAACCTTATTTAACCGGAATGTTATTGCTTGTGACATCAGAGCTTGGAACGAATGAGATCACATACAGATCTGCCATCCTGTGAATTTTTTGCCTCTAGTTCTCTTAGTTTTTCAAACATTTGGAATGTTCAGTTTATGTTAGCGCATGTCAAGTTCATCACCGGGATGGGCTTGCACACCGCAAGCTGCAAAACAGATACCCGTGAGAGGGGTACACTCAGTAATTTTATTTTTACAGCTTGAGCTATATCGGGCCGTGCATACCGCTTGTACATACAGCCGCGATGAATTCCAGGTCTAGAATGGATTCGAAATCTATAAGCATACAAAACATCGGAAAGAAATTGAAGGAACCCGTCATAACAAAACTTAAAGAAAAGTTGTACGTGATTAGCCCGACAACAGATCGTGAGCAGCAAAAGTCTATAAAAACCAAAGGCAAATAGTGAATGAGACTACTGGTCACAGCGCCATCTCTTGGCAAAAAGAGCTAAGAACACAAAACGCACGCAAGAAAAGGTAGTCATTTGTCGAAACAAGTCAGCCCGAGGTAGTGTAAGCTAAACAATATGCTGCCACGGTATTCATGTTTTAATGTATGGTCTACACGTAAGTTACATCGATGTGTCTTTTGGCATCACCAGGTCACGACCATACTTGAAGGTCAGACTAGATCAGGCCAGCCGGATCAAAATCAAAATTGGCACGTAACAAGAGGTGGTCAGACTCGCCTCAGCCGGGGCAATGACGGGCAGCCAACTAAAACCAGCGAAGAATCCTAGTTCGTGAGAACCATCACATGTCGGGCAATCCCATCACAGTAATGACGGGCCAGCCAACTAACACCAGCGAAGAATCAGGCTTCTTGAGAACCATCACATGTCGGGTAATCGCGTCAGTCATAGCGCAAAGGCAGACCCACATCAATACAGGTGCAGCTAATAGTCCTTACAGAGCCAGAGTCGGTGCCGCTAGAGGTCCCGTCAGAGCCTTACTGGGCCGACACAAAGGTCGGTCCCAAACGGACCAGCGCAGACCCTGATTTCACCCGAGCCGGCATAATCGCGTACCCCACTTGAACCTTCGCGTTCGTCCTTGTCCTTACTGCCGCCGAGCCCTTGGACAGTGGCCGTGAACTAGTGTAGTGGTTGGACAGTGGCCGTGAACTAGTGTAGTGGTTGGGTCCCCGAGTCGCGCCTAGTGGACAGTCTCATCTTAGTCAGCGCAGAGGTCGGTCGGTACAAGGACGCCTTTGTGGCTTCTTATTGATGTCAATAGCAAAATATGTGACGCCCTCATAAGGTTTAAGGGATTTCTGGCATGCCTTTTCCAAGGCTGTCGGGCGTAGCTGGACGTTTTGGGAGCTCTGCGTTCTCTATGACTTCATTGTGATCCATTAGCGGTTTCGAAGAATTTTCTGATGATAATTTTTGAAGTGTGAGAAGGCGATCTTATATGCCCCCTTTCAAAGGTTTTAAGCGCCTTTCCAAAAGGGTCGAAGGGCTGGCACGGCCGCCTTTGCACAGTGAACACCGATGAAGGGGAAAATCTGACCGAAGACTCCCCGAATGTCCTGTTTCTGATTTCTGATCATTGTGTCCTGATCATTGTGCTACGTTGTAGACAGCTGACCTCCTCAAAAACGTCCTGGAGTGTACGTTACTCAGCAAAGATCTTGACCCCCTGTAGCCCTAGCTGAGCGGTACCAACACATTTTTAACGGAAGGGAGACCGAGTAATTCTGGTGGCAAAAGCGTGGGTAAGTGCAGCCTTTCTCACACTGGCATTGTAAGAGATGGTCCTAGGTCCTAGAATGGTCAGTTTTGGCAACAAGTCTGAGATGTATGAAAACTAGGATAGACAGGGGCGAAACCCGTCGTTTGTCGTCAGTTCTCCCAAAATCATCAGTGAATTCCTCCGCGGGGTCTTTTTTGGTTCCCTTTCAAGTTACAAATCGTTATGCCAGGTTTGGTCCCATGGGAGTCAATCATGAAGTAATGCAAGCGTCAAATGAGGAAAAAGTGCATGACGACGGAACAAAATTGACACCGGAATAAAGTGTAGCGGAGATTTTGGTAGCCCTAATGACAACCGAATGGTACTGACATTTGTTATTATATTTTCGGTGCATTACAGATGTGGTACCAATTTGGGTTCTTGCCCAACAGCGCTGGCGTGAAATTCGCTTAGGCGTAGGTCGCTCGTTCTGAAGCGCACACCATGGATTAGTCTCTTCGCGAGGAGGTCTTTCGGATCGATGTCAGATTTGAGTAGCCTGAGCTGATAAAGATCTGCACGAAGTTGCATGATTAGAAGAATGCACATACCGGTGGACCAAATGGGTTAATATACAATCTCTTGAACCCACAAAAAAATGCATTTTTGTTTATCTGGATCGTGGTATTTAAAAAAAATACGTATTTCGCCATGACAGACTTTTACAAAAAGTTGGCGTGTCCATTACAAATTATAAATCACCCGTTGGACGGCAACTGAGCTAATGGCTGATGCAGTCATCTCATGCAGGGGTGGCAATAGGTCTCCAGCTCAGGCGCGAGTAGCTACACCAAAACAGGATCATGCACTGAACATCCCCAATTACCGACGCTCTAAACAGGAATGCTGCAAAAAGCAAATCCAACGTGCACGTTGAACGTAACTCAAACATGACACCGCTGCCAGCAGTAAAAACCTGGACACTGAAAAACCTGACAGCTTACAGCCATTTCGTGACTTGAGGAGCGACGTCGCACGTTTCAAAACGCCACCAGTTCTCTCCCGAGGGCCGGGGAGGTGGCATGACCGGTATGCTCCTCGTGTCACGTGGCATAACCCCGTTGTATCTCGTCGAGCCGACAGGAGTTGCCAAATGGCGAAAGGGGATCAGCTATATAACGCGCCGCCATCGATCACTCCTCAGTCAACTGCCGAGCTTGAGCTACACACCAGCTAACCAAGCATGACGCTGGTGGGTCAATACATCCATTCGCGCGTATCATTCTAGGGAATGTCCGCTCTCATAGCAAAGCATTTATAAATGTTATGCTCATTTCTTGCTCCAAAATACGTTCAGTGGTTTTGGGGCTATCCACGTCCATGAACGCAAATGTTTGCATCAAATTGTTCACAATAGTTCAGCAATTTTGTGGACGGCAAAAAGCGTTGCACCTGCGCTCTTTTGATTTCATTGGTTTTCATCGATAGTTCTGCAGCTGGATTTGCGCCTAATTGGGGTTCAGAATGTAAATACGTGCAGCACGAATTGAGCACAGATGACTGTTCTCAATCTGTTTCAGCTCCTTTTGGCCTTCTTGGTGGCTGCCGCCACTGCGGCTCCCCAGGCCCAGGACTTCAACAGCCAACAGTTTATCAGCAGCGGTCCGCCAAAAATCCGCATTCTCAGTCAAAGGTTCCAGCAGGACATAAGCGGCAGCTACGAATACGCTTATGACCAAAGTAACGGACAGAGGGTAAGCTTTACCACTTGACATGTCGGCGACGTTTTGCCAATTAACAAGTTTCATTTTAGAATGGAGAAGATTGTTCTTGCCGTGCTTTGTGGTAACACGACCGCTAATGCCCAAAAGAAGTCATCCGTTTCTCACAACTCGTGACCAGCCGATCCGTTCGACTAATGAAGTAGCATGCTCCATGTTGAGGGAAGAAGGAAAGAGGGGGGGAGGATGTCAGTCGGTTTTGGTTTTCCCTAACCAAGTTCCATTGGCTCGACACTGGGGAATCAGCTTTCCCGCCTACTGTGTCCCGGTTTTTACATGATTCGACGTGCTTATTTATGTCTTGACAGATGGAGGAGGTGGGTCGAGTGCAGCCGGGACCTCAGCCAGAGACCGGCAGCATCTCCCAGCAGGGCAGCTATCAGTTCATTGCCGACGACGGCAACACCTACGAGGTCAGCTACGTGGCCGACGAGAACGGCTTCCAGCCTCAGGGCGCCCACCTGCCGCAGGCTCCAGCTCAGATCCCCGAGTACGAGCAGCTGAGGCGGGACTACCCGCAGCTGTTCTGGGCCGAGAACGGAGGGGCTGGCATCATCCTCAACGACCAGCAGCAGTTCAACCAGCGGCAGTTCGATCAGCAGCAGCTCAACCAGCAGCAGTTCAGCCAGCAGCAGTTTGATCAGCAGCAGCTCAACCAGCAGCAGTTCGACCGACAGGAGTTTGACCAGCAGCAGATCAACCAGCAGCAGTTTGACCAGGTGCAGTTCGAACAGCAGCAGTTTGATCAGCAGCAGCTCAACCAGCAGCAGTTTGGCCTGCAACAGCTTAACCAGCAACAATTTGACCAGCAGCAGGTCAACCAACAGCAGCCCCAGCTGCAACTGGTAACCGCACAACAATTTGATCAGCAGCAGTTCAATGACCAGCAGCTCGATCAGCGGTTCGATGGACAGCAGCTTCAGCAGCTAGATGATCAGCAGTTCGACCAGCAGCCGTTGAATAGACAACAGTTCGAGCAGCAGCAGGTCAATGACCAGCAGCTAAATCAGCAACTCACATTGCCATTGTTGGACACCCGAGTGGGAGACCTGTTTATCTAGTCAGATTGGACAGTAGCAGTGGTAAGTGTTTCAAACTCTGGACTGTGCTGGCCGTGTAGAATTGCTGCCTTCATGCAGTGAAATAGTACGCAAGATTTTCGTGTCTCTCTCTACGTGACAATGCTCGCTTTATTTGTTTTGTTTTTGTGAGAATGTTCATTGCGACGTTTGAGTTGTCGCTCACGCCGTGGCATGTCCATGTGTTGAAAGAAACGTCATGAGTGTTGTGTGTTGCATGCTGAGGAATACAGTGTTTTCCTGTGTTCGGTTTTTAACCAACACGTGACTATAAGGCCGGCCGATTGCAAAGCGCTCGGGTGGGGGGGAAGGGGAATTCTCCCCCTGATGTCTCAAAAACAAAGAGCTATTGACATCAAACTCACCAGGTAGCTAGGGTTATATGTAAATTCCTTCGAGCCAAATTTGTACGTACCCAGGTCGTGACCTTAAGGTCAAATAGATCAAACTTGCAATCGACGCGCCTGCCGTCCTCAGGCTGTTATCGGCGTAACTAACAGCTTTGAACACTTTTTTCTAACAAAAGGTCACTCGCATTTATATCAGGTCAATGACATTCAGTACACTAAATTTTTAACTAAAGGTCAAAAATACACAAGATTTATTGAAACCTTTCGATATTCAAACTTACATTTAGTGTCAGAAACACTCCTTGCGACATATTCCTCAAAGTAAAAGGCTGACTGCGGTCATGTTAGGAGTCTGACCTCCTCAGGTCCTATTGAGGTCAAATACGGTAATCTGTTGATAAAATAGTAATGTATTAATTCAACAGTGATCTGTTGATGTCCTTGTGATGAAAACGTTTGAGTTGAGCGTCCAAATTTCCTCATGAAGCAAGCTTTCCAGTAAGATGCGGTTTGGTTTTCTTCCTTGATCTAATGTGTAAACTTGACTTAAGGTTAATACAATTAGTCGTTATTATTATTTCAATCATCGTATTGCTGGCGAAACCATTTCAGCTTTGTATGGCTTCGTCAAGTTCTCCGCTGCCGGATCAGCCTGAAAGATTCAACCGGAATGACCTTCGCTGAAATCTATGGCCTGGCTTTGACCTGCTGCAGCTTAGCGACCTCATGAGGTAAATCTAATGCTCACACAAAAAACTCGGATATTCAACTGCCTACAACTACACATAGCTTAGTGCGTTTGCGTCGCACCGTTCGGAAGTTGTTATGAAAAGGTATCAGACATCAAACTGATCCCCCTTCCTCCCAGCAAGTGATAATCAGAGCACATAGACTTGGTTTCTTTGCCTTCAACTAGAACATTTTTTTTTTTCACGTTTTGTCCTTCTGATTATCTGGCAGAAATGAAAAAGGGGATGTCTATGTGCTGCCCATGGTCCACAACTAATGTTTCAATAATTCACAAATCAGAATGCTTTAAGTCGCCAATAGCAAGCTTACAATTCACAGGAACATATTGTAACGCATCTCTAGTCTCAGCCCGCCTCCCCCCCCCCCCCCCTTCTCCCCGAGATATATAACCGCACCATGTTAAGTACTATCGGATTTTAGCCAAACAATACTGTTGCTATTTGTGAAGCTTAGACTTTGCTTCATGTTACCATACTGTTGTGCGAAAATGCTGCAAGCAAAAGATCTCTGATGTGAATTTTGGAGCCAAAATGCAATAAATGCAAAGCATTTCAAACACGAACTTGCCGTGTAAATACTGATGTGCATGTGGACGGTAACAGCTGCCGGATGATTCAAGAACGCATTCCGCATCGTTTTGCAGTGTGTTCGGCTCATGCACGTACTTACCTGTTTTGAAACATATTTAAGGCTTCGTTGCTCCCAGCCATCGCCGATTTATCAGAGCCGCATTTTTATCGTTTAATCTTATTTTTTACTGACGGGTCAGGTGAAAGGCCACCATGGTTGTATGTCCTCGACGCCTTCACAGCTGGAACTGGCTCTGGTGTTTTGAAAGCATAGTGCAGCCGAGCCGAAAAATATGAGAACAAGATCTCGTGTTCAAGAGTCGCACCTACTCTTCGGTTATGTCACCATTTACCTTTCTGTATGTTGTCCTTCATAAAGGGTGTGGGCAAAGGAGCGGAGGGTCTGGGCTGTGCCATTACGGGCGCGAACTGTTCAATGAACTCTAGCTAGTCAGCTGATTTACGCTGCATTAAAACTTTGCTCATATTTTCACCCGTGCTCAACGAGGCTCATTTCCGTTCGTGGTTCTCAAGCATTATTGGCCGAGCAGAAAACATAACTTGTAGTACTGCTCATTGTTCTAATGGTTATCGAAACAAAACAAGGTGGGGCAATACACCAAAAGGCCGACGGGTTCAGTGGTTTCTATTTTCGCTGCACGTTGTTCAGCATAAACGAGGTAATGCTACACTCGCTTGATTTTGTAGATATCCAGACTTCATGTAACTCATCATTTAAACCGCTTGTAAGCCCCACTAGTATACTCGTAGTCTGTCATGGGTGGGCGCAGGTCGGATGGAAAAAGACATGCCACGATTCCCCGCCGAGGCCGATGTCAGACCATGGTGATGGCAACACTGCATGGCGGCGTGGTGACAAGGACAAGTGGACGCGTCAGGTGGCCGCCTACCATCTTCCAATCTTCTTCAGCAGCTGTATCACACCAACACGAGACGTAGTTGTAAATGCTATCTGATTTCGGCTCATCCCACTGAAATCGCAAGTGTGTATCATATCAGTAAGCAAACGTCCACAAATTATGTTACGCATGTTGGGTCAATTTTCAACCCTCGCTCTCTCCTTGTTAACGCACTGGATGTGCTGGGTATTACCCTCCACACTTCCCCCCTTCCCGCATTTTAGCGCTTCCGTTTGGCTCCGGCAGGCAATTGATTACATCTCCCTGAGCTAATTACCCCGGTACATTCGGCCTGTGTGAATGACATCGGAACCCACGGGCTGGACTCGGTTCGGGCCGACGAGTCAAATCCTCTCAGCCTGAGGACCCCTGTGACAATCTGTCTTGCCATGTCCTTTTGTTGTATAACAGTCGCCTGAAGACAGATGGGAACATAAATATATTTTGTCGCAGTGTTAGCACTTACTATGTTCCTCTGACTTAATACAGAAGTACGCACGTTGCCTGCAGTCTCATGTCACCCACCTGTATCAGGCGCCGTCCTCACGTCATCCACCTTCAGCAGGCGCCGTCCTCACGCCATCCCCCTTCAGCAGGCACCGTCCTCACGCCATCCACCTTCAGCAGGCGCCGTCCTCATACCATCCACCTTCAGCAGGCGCCGTCCTCATACCATCCACCTTCAGCAGGCGCCGTCCTCATACCATCCACCTTCAGCAGGCGCCGTCCTCATACCATCCACCTTCAGCAGGCGCCGTCCTCATACCATCCACCTCCAGCAGGCGCCGTCCTGGCAGGATCGTGATTCGCAGCTTCCCTCTTAAGCACCTTCGCCGCGTGTACTTTCTCGGGTTGTTCCTGAGCCGCGTTCTGTGGCCCTTGAACGCTTCCGCGGTATTTTACAACCCTTGCTGCTGCGGCACGCGGCTTGCGTACGGAGGCTGTTTGTGCAACCTTCCGCTGATGCAGTCCACCTGCCTCCTTTTCTTGGCTGACGTTGAACTTGCCGCCGAACAGGCACTGACGTCTCTTGGCGGGTTTAGCAGCTGGGCGTGCTGTAATCCGACGGGCTGCCAGTGTGACTCGATAACCTTTTCGTTTACTGTGGCAAAGCTTGCGTGCCTGGAAGAGATAATGTTTGGCGACACCACGCTTGCCAGTGTTCTGCGATCAGAGGAGAGACAAAACGGCTTCGAGAATTCTAAGAGCAGACTTGGATTCCGTTGTGACGATAACATTCTGTAAACCACGAAATGATCGTGTCTGAAAGTCAACGCCGTCTTTGCGTTGCGGCGCCTTACCTCCCTGCATATATGTGACTTCCGCCCCTCGCAATTTGATAATACTCAACGGTGAGGTCTAGGGTCATTTGTCATGTGGGCATCAACATGAGCTGCTATCCCAGTCAAATTTTAGTATCAGTTTTGTTTAAAAGTTTTTGGAAGGAATCAATCTCAAAACAAATGCGTCTGAAAAAACCCGAAGTGACATGGCGTTAGTAACTGACCCCGATCGCCCTGGGGTCCTCACGGCACTCAATATTTTAACAGAAATGTGCAACATTGATGGGAAGAGTAACACAACTTCATTTATCTAGCTGAAACAGTAAGTCGATGAGGCTGAAGAAGCCACCATAGAGAGGCTGAATCCCCCTCCCCCCCCCCCCCCAACCCAATAATCACCACCACCACCCGTATGAAAATGAGATTAACATATTTATGCCAGCACGACATATCTTTTTTAACGCACAACACCCACTTCTCTCAACCAGGGGTGAAGCTTCCTATCAAGTTGAGGGCGGGGCTCCAAACCCCGAGCTGAGTTTGGGCTCCAACCCTACAAAACAGACGTTGAGAGGAAAATGGGCCAAATATTAGTTCAGGATGGGTTTCGTCATTTTTCATCACTGAGCCTCCTCCAAGTTTTTTATAGAAATTACGCTACTGTCCTCAGTAATTTTTTCGAGTCATTGGCTGAAGTGGTGGGGGATGAGGGCAATGCCGCCCTGCACTTTGAGGCAGATTCGGCAGCTGTCGTCCAACACTGCACTCTAAAGCGCAGATACATTGCAAAACAACACTGGGAGATGTCTTTAAGCGCAAACGACGGAAGCTGCGCCGCGGTTGGACTGGGCCAAAACACTAAATGCTTATTTCGTGAAAATATAGAAGATCGTGGCAATTTGATTATCGTTGCACACTTGTGCCATGTGGATCAACAAGCCTCGGGCATCTGATTAGTTTGTATTTGAGTATTGCCTATATCCAGCTTTCACAACTATTCAGATTGTTCTTTACGAGCATCATCTGTTGAACCATTTCATTTGCATTCACGTCTCATTCACAACAGACATATCAATATAATGTCATAATACTGCCTAGTATGTACGTGGAAGAAGTATAAATCGCTTCAAATTGACGTTCTGTAGCGGATGTCCTATTAATTGTACTCCAAATTCAATGAACTTGGAAAAATCGGTATTAATGCAGCCAAATTCGGGCTGCCGAACTATAGCCCGAGCACGCCAAAGTGTTAAGTCTGACTGGAGCTCTGCCATAGAAATAAGCATAATTCACACGAAACCTACTCTAAAACCTAGCAAATATGATGGTCGCATCATTCTGCCTGCTCCCCACGTTCGTTTACTTTAATGGATTGGTTATTTGTAAAAAAAAGAAGTTCACAGGTTTGTTTCTTGTTTACTTTAAGCGAACTAGGCACGTACTTATGAACCAACAGTCCAATTCTGGAGCTGTCACCTTTAAGTGTACCACGTCAAAACAAAACGTAATCATGTCGCATTAAAGGGCTTTCCGAATCCTTGACTGGCACGCTCCTGCGCGCTGCATTTAACGGTCAACGTGTTCGCGGCCCGGAGGTTCCCAGGTCCGAAACCAAGCACGCGCCCGACGGGCACGCCGCGGACCACCCGCCACCCTTGACCTCGCAATGGATCGTGGATCACCTCGGCAGTCGCGTTCACACCGACGGGCCGACCTGCGCGACTGGCTGTCTGACCTGCATGCGTGACAGTTCAATCAGTTTGACGGTTGACACACGTGGCAGTTCGATCCTTGCGGACATTCGGGGCCGTGTGGTGCGTGCTGCCCGGCACCGGTCGGCTCGCAACGGGTGCATGTGCCGCCGAGCCGATCCACTCGGCGGCGAAGTTCTGGTGAAGATTAAACCAGATGTTTGGGTTCGGCATGTCGAAATTCCTGGACCCTCACCCCACCTCCGAACCCCACAGACACATACAAGTATCGGCGCAGGCCAAGCGGCGGCAAAGTTGACAGATCCAGCTTATTGCATCACCGGCACATCGCCACCCAATGTGTGAGGGCAAAGTCTGCGCATGCGGCTGCCAGAAAATGGGCTGGCCGCACTCCAACGAGACGAGGATGTTAATTGGATCCAAAATACTCCGGTGATGCAATGGACAACGATGAAAAGCCAAAACGTCCCCTCCATATGTCGGGCATGTCTACATGAAATAAACCTTAGCCAAGTGTGAGTAAGCCACAACCCACACAATGCACTCATGTCATGGACAAGTGCACGCCCTCAGCAAATGAAAACATCACAGCGTGCGTCAAACTTGGTGCCTCCGGTCCAGTGCGTCGTTGACTGTGCTCAAGTGGTGTGTGAGTGGTGCGGGCTACGGCTGTCAACCGTGCTGCCGACCTCGCAGAAACGACACAGGAATAGCGATGAGGCTTCACCGGTTCAAATAAGCAGTGTGCAAATCCAGTGCGCGGGACACCAGCGGTCCAAAAGCCAAGACCAAAAACCAAGAAGCCAAAGTCGAAAGGAGCAAAAATCACTTGTGTACAAACTGCTTACGCCAAAGATGGCTTTCTTGTAAAACTGTTTGCTGTTATCCTCCGGGTTACCAAACACCGTAGCAAGTTTGACAGAGCTCTTTTCTGTGTCGGCACAGCCCACCAAATATGTCAGGGGAAGACTGGGGCCAAGGGGGGGGGGGGACAAGGGAGGAGGGAACAGGCTTGCAGCTCACGACCTTGACATTACCGCAGCCGAACGAAACATGCATATCAACGAGACTGAAATCCTCCACCGACGCATTGTGCTAAATTTCATGCTCAGAGCACCGACTGCTCAGCGACGATAGCCCAGCAGCATGAATCACTGGCAAGTGCGGTGCTAACATTTTACTACATCCTGCACCTGCTGGAGGCCGCCTGAGTGGGATGTGCTGGCACCGCACAACCGTGTGACACCAGGGTCGTAAGACCCCAGCTTCGGTGTATCGGCCTCGGTGGCTAAGTGTGCCGTAAAGTCACAACGACGGCGGTCATGAGTTAAAGGCCGATTAAGCGATGGGCATGCGCAACCACCTGACGCGCACATCGAGCTACCAGCCTCCTTGCTTCTGACCGCATCGGATTTCTCCACTGGCATCTCGCTCACGTGCCGGGCTAACCGGCCGCAGCTGGACGTGCTGGCGACCTGGAGGTGCCCCAGTCCAGAACGATGCCCGCGCCTGGCGCCAGCGCGACGCCCGTCACCGCTGGCGGACGAGACGCCGAGAGGCTCGCGGGTCGCGCAGGTGGCCTTGCTGCCATCGGAGGCCGGACACGTGCAGTCGTTCGCGTGACCTGCGTCTGTGACCTGCACCTGTGAGTGGAATCTCCAGATCGACTGGGAACGGCGCGTGATACCGGACGCCAGTCTGCCGAGACTGGTGTCAGACTGTCAGGCTGTCAGTCTCTGTCAGATTCTGATAGGGATCTGTCAGCCGACTGCGAAGCTTTGACGATGACTGGCCCAGGCTCATTGCCCAGTTTGGCTCGGCATGAGAAAAGACATGTAAAGAGAAACTTGCAAACATTGAGTCACAGTTGGCAGAGCGACGGTCCTGTATGAAATTTTCGCAGGCTAAACAAGTGCAAAATACGCCTTCGGTGACTTCGATTTGAATTCAAGATTCGGAGCAAAGAACTGACCAAGCAAGGAGCATTAAAGTTATCGCAATTAGCAGCTTATGTCTCTTACTGTATCAGTATTGTGCACGCACAACGTGAAACTTGTCCGTTAGAGCGAATGGGCCGAATGGGCCGCGAAATAGAGACGTCATCATCTGGCAGAAAAGCTGCTTATCAGAGAACTATTTCCAACACTCAATAAACCGTAGATCTGTAGCCTAAATCCCCGCAGGCAGCCTACCGTTGCCACCCTTTCTTTATCTTTATATTTCATTATATACATACTTATATATTATTTATTGATTTATCTATCTATTTATTTCATTGACTGGCGGCCCCTAACCGGCAGCACAACTTTTCAGAGATGATTGAGCTGCCGGTGTATTGGCAGTGCATGCATTGCTGACAATTGCAGAACAGAATTTTATGCTGCAGCCGTTGCCGACCATTGGGATGATCGGCGATGGCTGCTGAAACGATTTGTGAAGCAAAACATATGTGGCGACCTATAGCATGTTAGGTTCTAAATGGATGCATTTCATTGCATCTCCTTTCAGTTTCAGCTTCAGGAAAATCTGAGTAATGGTATGAGCGCTATTTACAGAATGTGTACTCGTTCGCCGCTCCGAAGCTGCGGTTCGCCGCTCCGAAGCTGCGGTTCGCTGCTCCGAAGCTGCGGTTCGCTGCTCCGAGGCTGCGGCTCGCTGCTCCGAGGCTGTGGCTCGATGCTCCGAGGCTGCGGCTCGCTGCTCCGAGGCTGCGGATCGCTGCGCTGTATCGCTATGCTGCTAATGCTGCGCCGCAGTGCCCTATCAAATTCTGATGGGCCGATGCTGAAGCTCAACACTGCACAAATTCGGCCGCGCCATACTGATGACGAAGTGGATGGAAAAGCCTATTGCGTGACACAGCAATGCATGTCGTAATTTTCTGCTGTTTTTCAGGCCATGGAGCATGTGGCACCTTCGAATCCACTGCACAATAACGACATTCTGGCCTCGTTCCCTAGACCTGCCGAAAGCAGAGGCAAGACGCAAATGGTCAGTCAATGTTTCATTCAGGGTAGCCAGGCGGTAAGATGAGTGCATCCGCGGCGTACAGACACGTACGCACTCGTTGTTCGCACTCGTCGACTGGTGGAGAATGAGGACTCGACCTGCAGATCACCTCAGGCACCTCTCACCGCTTCGACGTTCGACAAGGCCTGCTGAGACTCGCCTTGCATCTTCAAATGGGGTGCATTCACTTAACAGGGAATGTTCCGCATTTGAAAACATTGAAGGAAGTATCCAATGTCATAAAACAAATTCACGTATAAGGATTGGAACTTTTAAGTGAAAACACTGCTGTAGGCAACACATTTTCCCTTTTTAAGGAGCATGCTCTTTAATGAGCCCTTGTTTGAATGAGTCATCGCACATTGCTTAATACTGAGGGCCAATAAACGGCCGTTGTACGTGGAAATCGTGCTTGAAAACGCCAGATATGAATGACTCGACAGTTCATAGGCGAAATGGGGGGGGGGGGGGGCACAGGGCCATGGCCCCCAAAAACTCTGAGGGCATGTTTTGGCCCTCCAAAGCCTTCCCAGAACTTCATGAAAGTTTCGTCTGCTCACAGTCTGTTTTAACTTTCTGTTTTAACTGTTTTGTTTTAACTTTTGTGTAAGATTCAAAAGCATTTCGGTGCTTGAATGGGGTCCCTACTAGGTACTCGCGGGAGGCACCATGCACTGGACCCCGGATCCTACACCAGCCAGCTGGCGACGAACGGTTGCCCCCCCCCCCCAAAAAAAAACCCACAATTCCAGGCTAGATCCGTGCCGCGACAGTTATATTCGTATTGTCGCTATCGCCGCATGGCTGATGGAATAACATAATTTCAGTGACGTCATCATGGCGTCATGGATAACTGAGCGACCTTGAAATAGTCTGCATAATATAGGCTGCACATGTTCGCGGGCGTTTAGCTCAGAAACTAGAAGGGCTGAGGTCTTTGGAAGGGCGGGGCTGTGGGCTGCACCGGGTGATCATCATGGCTTCTACAGTTCAAAACCCGATACAAATGTGGAACACTCTCTTTGACCTCCCCATACGCCATAAATGCACGCTTAAAACACGTGGAGTAATGCACCATTGCGCTCAAAACCGAACAAAGAGCACGCCCGTTTAGATTTTATGTCGCTTACAGGCATGGTCTCCTACACCTGAGCATGCAAAGCTGAAAAAGTGCGATCGGGGGTCATTTTGTTCTCTGGCCTGGCATAATGCCGTTGATTACTGACCTAGCAAAGTAAAACTTTTACCAATCGCGACTTATATTCGAGACCAGTTCTAAACTCTTTTTCGCTGCCTCTGTCTTAGTTTGGAAACGGGAGGGGGCTGGTACCATCCACGCTCCCTCCACTCCCACATTAGTCCGCGTTATGAAAGACGGCAAATTAGGGTGAGGTTAAATGCCATAAAGTGATTCTCGAAAGAAAACAAGTGGACCCCCAAATGCGGTTATGAGAAGGCCGTCTGACCAGTATTCGTAGAAAAAACCAGGAAGGTTGAGGAAATTACCATCCATCGACGACGACGATTGACAGGGACGTCAGCTTAGTCAGGGATGTTCGACAGGATTAGCGCTTCACAAAGTTTCGGTATTCGCCCGGCAGTGAAGTCTGCACGCCAGTCAATGCTTGCCAAGATATTAGCGATGTCCAAATGTAACCAAAGCATTATGGCAAATTTTGTACCTAATTTTTATAAGAAATAAATTGGCAACGAAATCGAAAACATGCAAGCCTTTATGCGGCTGAAGAGTTCCCTGGTCGATGGAAGCGGTTCGAGGGAAGAGACAGGCAGGAGAGCCGAGGCTGCTCATGAGAGAACAGACAAACTCCGGAGACGTTCAAGGAGTGCCCAGGGGGCCAAAAGACGTCAGAACGCCCCCAGGCATTGTGTTCGCTCTCGAGCTGCCAAAGTCTGGCGAAAGGCAATCGGGCGGGCGGACCTGCGCATAATCAGGATACACTGACGCGTTCTGGGGCTCTGTGACACTCCGTGATCCGTGGCGCGCTGAGGCCCCATAACGCTCTGCTGCTCCGTGACGCGCTGGGGCTTCATGACGCTCTGGGCTTCCGTGACGCCCTGGGGTCTGTGACGCTCTGGGACTCCATAACAAAGTGAGAGGTGACCAAACACGAGGCATTGCTAGAACTGTCTTAGACATGAACACGACCAATAAAAGCCGAAATAATGATCAAAAGTTCTTGAGAAGACTGCTTGAGCAGCAATGCCGTCCCGTAGAGTCAAAAGACAGATGTAGTTATCTAAGGTACCTAAAACAGAATCTGAATTTAAGGCATCTCAATCAATTCTTAATCACCTTAAGCATTCCATTTACCTCACTGTGTTATTGATCTCAAGAGGAAAGGTCTGTTTGCGGCACGTTACTAAGACTGCAGGATTATTGCGCTGGCAAAGCCAACATGGATCCGCAAGAAGCACGATGGTAACATAACATATCTAACGTCAAGGTTGAATTGGTACATGCAAGCTAGTTGTATTTTCTATTGATCGGCACAAGGTATCGAACTTATCCGTTGCTAAGTGATTTTAGTGAATATAATGGCATACCAATTCATAAATGATCTATGCGATTGCGCCAAGCACTTAATCGCGAACTGCCATCGGACAATCTTTGCTGAGGTAAAGCTACCTCTCTGGGTGTCAGTAGACCTCGGCCACGCCATTGCCGGAAACCCACGGTGCAGACGGCCACGTACTCCCACCCGGAATAATGGATCTTGAACAATGACTCTTGTGCTCATGCAGCTGTGTTTCTTGCCGACAATGCGGTTAGACAGGTGTGTTTGTGACGTCACGACGGCTGTCAAGATGACTGCTCATTCCGTGTTTTGTGGCCAACCGGGACTCACGATCGTGAAAGTGATGCCGGTGAAAGACATTCATCCTGCCGACGTTCCAGTCGCGGCGCAGGGTTACCTGCCTTGCTCTTGAAGCGTTCCACAAAGGCTTGAAACGAACTGCATTGAATGTGCACCGTAGCTAAGGCACAACGCATGCATGTTATTCGGGTGATGCTATCCTTAAGCGGTGGACTGATTTTCAAGTCAGTGCGTCAGGGGTCGTCCGTCAAGTCAGTGTGTCAGGAGGAGACAGGACATTTGTTGCAGTCAGCCAAAGGCTAGCAAGGATATTGGCACTAAATAAATCAAGTGCCGTAAAACATTTCGATCGTTTTTTTTGTAAATACGTTTTGCTGAAGTTGGTATGCTTCTAGTAGCACCATTGTATGATGACATATTATACAAAGGATTTATTGACAATCTATTTGATTCAGGTATGATGTCGATGCATGCGTCGAACCCAAGGTCGAGCCTAACCACGTCATCTCATATTGTATTCCCACATGCACCTCCTGGGGCGCCTCTCGGTGTACGCGTCAACGGCTAGGACCCGAAACGTTGAGCCATAGCGACAAGCGACAGGCAATGACGACACCGGCTGTCCATCACTTGTCACTCAGATCGAGCCAGGTCATGCCCCTCACGAGCGGAGTCGTGCACGCGGGGGCACAGACACCCCCACCGCCGCCTGCATTGACAGTTACAGCAGGTAAGCGCAAACCTCACCACGCGCGGTCCGCCGGATGCTGCTGGGGCAAGGTGGCAGCGAGTGGTGAGTGGTGCACAGCGCGCACCAGGTCAGGATGATCCCTGATACGCATTGGTGATCGTGACTCGTTGCAGCTATATTTGTGGGGCATCTTCTGGCAAACGTCCAGGCAGCCGCCTCTCATCGGCATCGCTGTGACAATTTCACAAGCAAACTTGCAAAATGCCCATTGATTATTCTTGCCAACTGACCCGTGCACTGACCTGAACCCCCGGCACGGCTACAGGGATAATCTCCCACGTCAAGCAGTGCCGTTCGCCGGTGCTAGCCTCTTATTCGGCCGTGCTCAGCAGGAATGCATTCCAGCACCCGCTAACACCCGTCGTTCCGCGGACCGTTGCTGAGCCGGACCCGGCTTCTTGGCGTTTAAAGCCAGCTGGTTGTATCGCTGCGGTTACAGGGCTGGCGCTTTGCATGCGAGTGAGTGACGCACCGCCGTCCGGTTCCAGCGACAACTGCTTCTTTGCCCGACCAAACTTAGCGACGTGGGGGGCTGATTTCTGACAATCCTCTTAGACGTCTTGCTAACGGCCTGTTTCGCCAGACGGCGAGCTTTGGTTCGCTTTCGTCATAACAATGCGCTTCCGCCATCCGACAGCGATTTATTGACGATCTGATGCAATGCAGGCGAATAGCGCCGTTCGATGCTGTCCCCTGCTTCTCTCCGCAGAGTCGGTTGTTGGATTTGTGTATGCAAAGGTATCATGCGGGCCCAGATGCTGAGCTAGCTGACGGGGCATCCATGCCTACGCGGCGGTATTTAAGCTGCAATTTGAAGGAGACTCATAGCATGAACGTCCTCTTTTGAGCACTCTCATGACACGGATGCATGCAGATGCTAGCAAGAAGAGTATCCATCCGTTAATGAGCTCCGCTTAGTCCCTTATCATATTTGGGCAATGTAGCACGCATCGAGCAGCACACCACCCATGCACGCAACAGCTGTTGAGACATCGCAGGCATAAGAAGCTCGTCGAGGTTTTCAGCTGGATGGTGAGCAGTCAGCGCGCCGCCCGTGAGCCGCGGTCCTGTCCCTCTCTCCCGTCACTGCTTCCGCGGAGCACGTTCGAAGCTCAATGTTGGTTTCCTGCAACTGCAGGTGTCCGGAACAGCGCGGCTCAGGGGTCCTCGTGCCCAACCCGGAACACCTGCAGTAAGAGAACAACGGGCCGACGCGGCAGGAAGGAGCACTCGGAGCGTCATCGATGTGTCGGCGCAGTCTTCCTGTGTGCTTACGCTGCAGACGCCGGTCTTCACAGCACGGGATCCCGGTCGCGATGCCTTTACTTCTAACCCTTCCAGACGGCAACTCATCAAGCCGGTAAAGGTCGAACCCGCCTGCTAGTCACGTATGACCTTTCAGCCTGCCGTTCCTCGCCGCTGTTCCACGGCGATGTCCTCCGGAAGGCTTGCCCTACCAACTTCCCCTGTCGATGCTTCGTCATCGTCGGAACGCCAGCCGTCCCAGCGCATGACCAACCGCAGGAAGCGCCGGAACAGCATAGCCGGCGGCTGACCCCAGCGGTCTCCCCCCCCCCCCCTCTCTCTCTCTCTCTCTCTCTCTCTCTCTCTCTCTCTCTCTCTCTCTCTCTCTCTCCCGCCGACAGACCCAGGGCGGCCCAAACCTTAACCCCCCCCCCCCGTTTTCCCTACCCGCCGCCGTGTCATCGCCGCAGCAGAGCCTGCCGCGCCGCGAGAGCAACGCGCAAAAACGCACGCGGCGGCAGTCAGCTGATCAGCTGCAGCAATGGGCCACGCGCATCATACTCCGCCGGCAAAAACGGTAATTGGATACATCGCGAGCGGGTCTGAGCGGGGATGAGCGGCGAGGGGCGAGCGGCGCTGGTCCGATCGGCCCGACCGTCCGGTCGCCGTTGGGTCATGCACCGCGCCGCATATGTTAACGGCTTGCCGGCGGGACAGGGCGCCGGTGTTTACCGGCGGCCGGGGGCGGGGGCGGGTGTGGGTGGCCTGGAGAGCCTGGGAGGCGGCGAGGGGGACCGTGCTGCCTGTCGCAATGCGGCTGCAGGTGACGCGTGGAACTCGTGGAACTGGCGTCGGCTCAGTCTGGCTCGAGTTGGGCAAGCTCGAGGGGCTCCGCTCAGGGCTTCGGTCAGGGGGCGGCATCCTTGTATGGGACGGCGTGTTCAGACTGCACCGAGGCAAATGCACCCCTTCCTAACAACTTTCCATTCGTACTAATGCAATATCCCGGTGATTTCGACTTCAGCCTGCTTAAGGAGTCCGGTGTGCTATCGTTACTGCACCCCTATTAAAAACGGTCACAAAATACACTCACGCACAAAACATTCGTTCTTCGTCTCGTCCGCTGCTGTATGGAGCAATTGCTAATCGAGTTTGAGAAAGACCCTTCAGTAACCGGCGGAGATGACATGCTCTTGCAGAACGGAGGATCCGTAGGCCAGCCTGTGAATTGTTCAGTGGTCACCATAATCCGACATTCAGCTGCCATTCCCGCCGCGTGACACCCCCACTGATGCACCGTCCACCGGCTACCCATCCATCACGTACGCCCGCCATACAAACAAGACTGCCAAAGGGAATTCCTTACGCCATCAACCGAAGAAGAATTTCCGGTGGCGGCGGAGAAGCCACCAGTCTCACGGTTCGCTGCGACCCTCGCTGGCCGACTCATCTTTGTCGTCGTTCCACGCCTCGGGCTGGGAGCGACCCCGGCAGAAGTGACCACGGCGTGGGTGTCACCGCGCTCCGGCGCCCACCGCGCCGGAATTGCGTGGTCACCGACAGGACGGGTTAGCACGGAGCCAAGGGCAGGGGCAACTTTCACCGCGCGGCGCGCCGGCCGCCGCCCGCGGCGACAGAAGAGCCGGACCGCCGACCGCCGGCGAGTGCAGGTCGGGCGGGGTTACGCAAAGGTCGCTGCGGTCGCCGCGGTCGCCGCCGCCGGCGCCTGCGCGCTGTATGCCGGGCCGGGTGGTCAGCGCCCGGTTTCGCAGCTCAGGGTGCCCAGTGGTGAGATAGGTCGGGTGCTGCGGCGGGGGGGGGGGGGGCACTTGGCTCAGCCGTTAAAACGCAGACCCGCTGGGCTGACACGGTAGATTCCCGTCCAGCATGTGTTTCTGAAGTCAGATACGCCGGAGGCCGGCGGAGCATCGAGCGTCGGATTAACATGATTTACATTCGGAACGCTTGCGCTGCGTTGCAAAATTGCGATTACAGAATGGGTTGCCCCCTTCTCTGCACGCGATGTCAAATGCATGCGCAGAGTCGATGTAACTTGGGGATTGCCTGGACACGCTTGCCAGCGGCGAACCGTCCTGAAACGACGACCTCGACAGCCCAGCAACTGGACCGGCACCGCTGGTCCGGCAACCTCCGTACATGACGGGCTGTGCTGCATGGCAGTGACACAACCCGTAGTTCGGGCGGGGCGCAGGCCGGGGGCATTCTTATGCACGGCACGTGCTCGTTGCGGAATGACGGGACGTCTATATTTGTCTGGAATGGAAGACAAGCTTCAGAAAGAGTACCTCCAGTAGTTACGAAAGATGCAAACATCGGTAGGGTTGAGAATCCCGGTGAGGCTAGAGGGACGTTCCAGGACAAGAAGGACAGCTGGACAGCAAAATCTAACAAGCTCATGTCTCAGTGTTAGTTGAAACGTGATGGAAACGGGTCATCTCGATGCATTGATGTTTTTTGGAAAGTCTGGGCCTAGTCGAGTTACGAGGTCAATCAATCTTTGTAGGTCGTGGCACGTTCAGGGTCAGCGAACGCCGTTCATCATTAAGCTGTGAATTAAAACAACACCAACGTATAGTAATCGGCAAACTCGCATTCGTTCAGAACGGTAAGAAACCGAACCATGCGAAACGTGCATTTTCTGAACGTTAAATCGTAAAAGTCATGATGCCATCACATTTTCTGTGTCCGCAATTTAACAACGGTGTCCAACCTACATATCTTAACATGACCTTGAAAACAGTGTCTATGGCGTTTTCTAATGTTCCTTACTTTCGAAACATGCTTTATCTGGGTCACAGGCACGCTGCATGATTAATGGCCACACCTGCATGCACGACTTTTATTCATCAAAACATTCCTAAACCATATCATGGATGACATGAGTATCGAACGATTTATTGCTGGGTACTCAACATGTCTGCAGGCTTTGGTATGTTCGGCCCTATTTGCTTTTGTTCATGCATGCTGTTACATCATGCAAGGCCATCAAATGTGAAAGATTGACTCTTAAGACAATATTGCAGCGAACAATGCTGCTATGGATACAGTTTAAAGGTGTTGCTGTGCTGTGCGGTGGAGTGCTCGCTTGACATATTCATTGCCACCCGATACCGACGTCGAGCAGTATGTCATAAATATCAAACATCTTTCTCAATACAACATTGTAACATAGCCAACCTGGGTGGCTGCTGCAAGAGTTGTTGTTTCAGTGGGCAAGGCAAAATAACTGAATCTTGTATGACACGCTGTTAGTACGATGGCGAATGACTGTGAACAACAGTCATCTGCATCGACGTATGCGCAGTGGTATCCTATATTCACATCACTACTCTCGTGATCTCGTCAACAGCACTCACTGAAAGCTCAAATTTTGTCATTTCGTTCTCGCTCCTATGAACTATCCTACAAGGAAGTCCCTAAGATCAAGGACTTTTGTTTGGTGAATGGCAAGAATATCAGGATCTGCACATAATCTGATAATGCCAGGAACTTCCCTACATAATAGTTCCAAACAGCACGGCCTCTTTTTGGTGGACGGCGACAACGCCAGGATCCGCACCCTCACTGGTGGCCGGGCGCTTCATGGAAGTCTTGGCTTCACTTTTCCATTAGCTATCCGTATTTGGGTACAGCAAGTTGTGCTGTTCGCATGGATGCACTGTGCAGATATCTGAATCGCGCAACCAGTAGTGACGATGCGCCATTCCAAGACCGGAGGATTGTAAGGATTAACGGGATTTCGGGGGAGGGGGCATTATTCTCTCCCCCCTCCGCTCAGCTTACCCTTCAGGCTTACTGGACTCATCGTCAGACGTCTGGAAATTTCTCCGACCTTCGCAACTTGGACTTGTCCCGCTTATTTATTGCACGTGTTTCTTTTCTTGTTAACTGCACATCCGATGGCACTGGCAGGCTGGGATAGATGTATCAAATGACGCTGAACACGGCACTTATTCTCCACGGACAACCGTTATCTTAGCGTTCGGCAGCAGCAGGGACGGTGCTGTATATCCTGCCGCGCAGCCGCTACCCACATTGCCATGTAAATCCATCTCCAGAACTTACCCTGCCAGCTCATCTTCTCGCTCACGCTGTTCCGCTGTTTGCACCTGCCCTGGCAGACGGTACAGGTGTGTGTGTAGTATCCTTTTCAAGGTTTGTGCCCCTTTTGCAAAATGCTTTGCCACCTAGTTTAGACTCCTATGCGCCAAGAGACCAGAACAGTAGCATGCATCAAATGCTGTAAACGGTAGATTTATTTATTCATTCTCACCGGTGCGGTGTGTACTTGCGGTTTTATAAAACATCCATGCATAGCACGGTGAAAAGAATTAATGCATACAAAACATGGCAGAAAACAATACATTTACTTCAGGCCTATGCCATTGAATGCATAGACAATGACATGGGTAGTACAATACTGACATCAATGAGGCATGGCATTCGTGACTGGACGTAATGCCAGCTGTGTATATTCATTGGCAAGAAATGGTTGTATCCAACTCAACTTCCGCACTGGAGTGGTTTTCCCAATAGGTCAAACTTCCGAAAGATGTTCTGCCGTTAGTCCTCAGTCCCACATTTATGGAGGTAGCACCTCCCTCATATCCTCGAACATCCCGGGCCGTTCAGCAGTCGGGCAGGCGTGGTCAGTTTCTTCCGCACGAAAACCCGGTCTCACCCTGGTTCTTGTATGGCTTGTAGGGAAATTACAGCATATCAATATTCCTGCCTCAATCTTCCCTCAATTTTCAGCAGAGGTGTTGGAACTGACCACAACGCAAGTCCCTTTGTTCCGTGTGACTTTCCTTCCAAGATATCTCAGTGGGCCCGCAGAATTTCAAATGTCACTGCACCACTTCCCTTCGCTCGGAAAGACATCGCCCCTGCTTCTCCCCCCTCCGGACGCCGTACACTTTCTGCCATGCCCTCTTAATGGCTGTGAAATCGGGTCGAGGTTGCCGACGTGACGAAGAATCCGGTCCGTCCCTCGTCACCGATGGCGTCACATATCGCACACTGCTGTCCACTTGACTAGGGACAGCCGGCGGCGGAGGCTGGCACTCGTCGTTGCCCAATCCGACCGCAGAACAAAAAGGTGGAAAGCTCCTCCGTAAAATTCGCCGATGAAAACCACGAGTGGTTTACGCCTGGGTGCCATGATTGCGAAGCCGTCTGGGTGCCAGCTTATCCGTAAATCGAATGTTTGCGCACCGTCGGCTGTATAATTCTGGTCACTCAAGTATCCCATAGCGGAGGGCTTAGTGCGCATGCGTGCGCCTAGCTTGGGGTGTGTAGCGCCCTTGGTGACTGAATCCTGGATGAAGCAGTGAAGCAGATGAGTGGAGCAGGCAAAGATGCTCATAATCCGGTGGAGGGCACCTAGACTGGGTACTCGAAACTAACCGCATGAGAAACCGGTGTTGTCGCTCGAACCGGGCGAGATGACGAAACGGCGGCACCGCTTTAAGTAACGCCACCGTTCTTTATCAATGATCATACCTGAGGGTTGAAGGCACACAGCAAAGAATATGATCGAACCGCGCTTGACGAGGACACGACAGCCTTCGCACGCTTCGCATGAGACGGCGCAGCATCTCGTTTGCTTTTGAGGCAGTCGCATCTATGTGATTGGCAAAGCGAGCTCGGTGACCAGAAGATCGCGAATCTGCTGGCAGCCATCCAAGCGGTGGCCACCTGGCGCACGGACCGTCCGGTGCATGGGTGGTGAACAGGTGACATGCGGAGGGTGAATGAGATGGTATTGCACTATGCTGGGTTCAGTTTCAGTCCCCAGTTTACCGACCACTCACAGACGCAATCCAAATCCGTCTGATGTGTTACACGGTCCGTTACCTTGTCCATTGGGTGAAAAAGTGTCACATCATCCGTGTACTTAAGGTACGCACGCTTAATTCGGTGAGGAGCATCAGCCACAGAGCAGGTGAACAGCATCCCAGTAACCTGCCTTCCAGGACACCAGATCGCACTGAAGTCCAGCCGGACTGCTTGCTGTTCAGCCCTGTGCCTTGTGAACGATCGCTCAAGCACGACTCCAGCCAGCTGTACGCGCGGCGATTGATGAATGGCGAAGTCTTTATGGCAGAAGAGGGTGATTGATGCTGGCGAATGCTGACGAGTAATCGGCGTTAATTGCGCCTGTTTGTTTACCTTTTGAGATGGATGTCCAGCAGTGGCCAAGAAAACATGGAAGGCTTATGGTGCAGGAACGCCTTGAAAGTCATCCATGTTGGAATGGCGGTAATGTAGGCAGACAAACCTGCAATACGCTTTCGCTCACAAGTTTCCATCACAGCACTCCTAAAAGAGTTTTGTCACACGTTTACCCTTGCCTCCAATCGTTTCCTGAAGCATTCTCCCTCAGTCGACTTTGTTCCAGCCACACAACAATTCCGATCTACTTTGTTTAGGTTTGCCGGCACTCGTTGCGCGTTCCGTTGTTGACCGTTGCATCTGAGTGTGTAAGGTGTATGTGTGACTGTGTGTAATGTGCATGTGTGTGTGTTAAGTTTTTGTTTTAAAAACTGGATTGCTTCCGCAATTGGGCTTTTGCCTGTGGATTGCTTACGCCCCAAATAAAGTTATCTCTTTCCAAGTTTGCAAACGGCAGGGGAGACCCATCCCCCTGCCTCTATCAAATCGCCTTTCGAAAATCGATAAATCAGCGAACCTTAAGTAGCCTGCAAATGTGAACTGAGCCGGTGCCAGTCGTAGCGATCAATGATAATCGTCAGAGGGCCCAGCCGTCCAGAAAGCAATTACTGGTTATCTGTATGAGACACGAATGTACCCAAAATATTTTGATATCAATCACCGGTGCTCTTTCTTACCTTTGTGAGGCTTTGGGCTAAATCATGGGATAGTTATGAGGGGCACGTAATGGCTATGAAATTTGGTCTGGCCTTTTCTTTCTTGATTTAAATCCACTGTGAATCATTACGCTCGAAACTCCTTCCATTTTCACTATCACGGCAACTTTTGCGCTCTCACATCAATCAGAATTGGGGCGCGGAATCGCCAGACGCGGTGTTGTGCACTCATTTCTATTGTTAGGCGATAGGTCTTGCTTAGTCCTTATTTCAGGTCGAGTTTGTCAAATGAATTGTCTAGTGCGGAATGTTGCGTGAGTTATCAATAGATGTGTTGATCAAACAGGTTATGCGAAAACTTTGATGTAAGCCAATATTTAAAACCAACACATGCTGTTGCTGGATATGGGTACCGCCACAAGTCAGGACACATTTAATGTAAAGTAGCTCAGAGAAAGAACCCTTAACCCCACTACGCGTTAGCAGCGGCCATTTGTATAATGGCGACAGAGGCGCCGCGTAGTGATTGAGGGATGTTAATGGCGATTTACGTAAGTAATAACCAATTTGACAGAATCTAGGTCAGTTTGCACAGTTGGATTTCACGGAAATAAATGGTTCAGTGCTTTTCGCGTATTTATTAACCCTCCACCCCTCCCCACCCGCGGAATTTTGGTTTGTCATTTAGTACACAGCCAAAGCAAAGGGAGATGAACAACATTTGTGCTACAAATCAAGCACACATTTGGATAGCGTACAAATAATTCCATTGCTTGATAGTGCCACCTTCGTCCCGGCAGGGCCTTATCACGCGTCGTTGAGTCGCGCATACGGCGTTGGTGTTCCCCCATCTTGGGATTCGGTATTCTGCAGGGGAATACCGTGTAACTACGTTTGCAATGCACGTACTCATCACATTCAATAAGTTATTTTGCATCGGACACATGTGACTAGTGCCGGGTGGCGGAGCAACCTTTCTGCGTGCGGGGCAAAATAACAACTGCAGCGTGGCCGACCAGCACCGAACTGTGTCCCTCTGGCCAGTTGTTAAATGACCGCTAACTACTGGTCGCAGCAACCAGTTGTTAGTCGTGATGAGCTCGACCCGTGATTTTTGACCAAGCCTACGATCTCATCCGGTTCACGGAAAGGACAAACCCCAGTGCAATTGCACTACAAAGAATGAGTTACGTCATTACATGCTGGCAAGGAGGACGAATTATCAAACGTTCCCAACTGCCCGACGCTCTCTTCAGCGACAGTTAATTGCCTCTTCACAAGTGGAAAACGTGCAACACAAGAATGGCTCCTTCCGTCGCCTGGCTCATAATTGCGGACATTACCGGCCGCGACGAAGACCGCCGTTGTCGGCGCTTTGTAACTAGCTGCTGGAAAACCCCACAAGCCGCCGGATGCCGCAGACCCCCACCCCGCCCGCCTCTTCCCTCCGGCTCCGATTCGGACTCGGAGGGCGGGGAGCGACGGGCATCACCCGCTGGCGGGGCGCATTGTCTTCAAATGGGACGTTCCGGGCCGGCGTCCTCCGGGCGGTATTGCGTAAGGCGCATGACTCGTGCGCCGTTTAGCGCGGCACACAGAGACTGTGGGGCGCACACTGTTGCTGGCATGTCTGCAGCAAACCGCGGCTGCGTGTTGAAACTCGTTAAACATACGTCTGCGACCTGGTGACAGTGCAGTCGCGCAAGCTGGCGCACCTAAATTTCTTGAACTGATGGCTGGGTTTAACAATTGGGCACAGAGTTTTTAGTCCTCGTGTGATTTGTTGTGATGAGGGTCCCATGCGTGAGCTATTCTGCTTGTTGTGTCATTTGTATTCGCCATGCACCTGTTGTAGTATGTAATTTTTTAATGTGACGAATGTGCTGGTTTGTAAGCGTGCATGTGCCAATTAAAAGAAAGTATTCCAGCGCACGAGAACCCCATCTTGGTATCTGAGAGGCCCACCGAATTCGAGATCCACTCTTGGCGTCTAGGCATCTGTCGACTTGACCGGAGATGCCAACCTGGGTGTGTTTTTTGTTTTTTTTTGTTTTTTTTTGTTAAACGTTGCCATTCCAAAGTTTTTTACCTTTTTCCTACGAAGGGTCTTAGAGGCTCCCCGTATTGTATCGTAAATTTAGCAAGCTAGAGCCGTGGAGAAAATTGCTTTTGGAAAGCTTTTGTCAAACGCCGTCATATAGATAAGACAGAATGATCGTGAATGCCATGTTTGACAGATAAAACCAGACTACAGTGGTATAATTATCGCTTTATGGACCCATCAGGTTATCTCAAGAACTAACCAAGCTAGGACAATGCAAAGGGCTGTTTGGAACACCTGTTGGCAGGCTCCAAATGTACACGAGTATGTACTAAATGGTAGTGCACAAAACAGCGATGAAGACTAGAAAGCTTTCAAGAAAATCTGCTTGGCGGATAATATTTTAGAAATGTGTTTTCGCAACTTTTCTGCAATTTTCTGCAATTTCTGCAATTTACTACAATATATCATCCCAAGACAGAATGCATTAAGTGCTTACCGTCAGTGTTAGCAATTTCACATTTTCACACGTGAAAAATAGTTTAAACTCAGCTACCCAAAATTTCAGCACCATGGTGAAAACCATTCAAAACCGTGGTACTTTGACTTATTCCAAAGTCTCAGAAGGCTTCTAAGGTTCTCACCCCGTCTACCCAGGGTTCTCACCCCGTCTACCCAGGTTACTCACCCCGTCTACCCGTCTACCCAGGGTTACCCGTCTACCCAGGGTTTCATAAATGCGAACCCTGCTTGTCATCTCAAATCAAGCCACATCTGTTCTGTTGGCTCAGATAGCTAAGTTGTCTGTTTTCAGATTCGACCAACCGCGGCGGGTGAGTTGGAATCGCTCCAGACACTCGCATTTGGCCCTGACTGGGATGAGCCGCGGTCGGTGGTGGCGGCCCCGTAGGTCCTGGTCCTGTGACGTCAGAGGGTAGGGTGGATCGTGCCGAGCGTTGGGGCATGTTAAGCTTTCGACGCAAAATTCTGCTGTTGGTCCGGGGTTTTACGATCGGATGGTGTAGTGTACGGCTCATGCAATGTGGCGTAGTGCAGGTGCTAATCCCAGAAATACAGGCGATGAAAAGGTTCAGACAATGTCTTGAAGATAACGACGAATCATAGCGTGAAACAGACCGAATAAGAAAAGCGCCAAACCCGAAATTTCACGCCTAAGATTGATAGACAGCTGCATCTATTAATCCAGAATCACTAGACCCTCATCCAATCAATGAAAGATTACTAGACCTACCGCCAATCATTACAAGATGACTAGACCTACATCTTATCAAGCTAAAATTACCATGCCTACATCTTATAAATCTAAGATTACTAGGCCGTTACTTGTCAATCCAAGATCGCTAGAACTACAGGCTATAGGATTTGCGTTCGTGGCGTAGCTGACTTTGACCAGTGCTAAAAAGAATGGTGTGCGTTGATGAGCTGATTTCGATCTTACACACTGAATCCCGGCAGTCACGAAATAAAACAGAACACTTGTCAGGCCTGCGTTCGCTAAAAAGTTGAAGACTTTTGGAGTTGATCTGCAAGGAAGCGTGATGCAGTGAGGCGCTTCTGGGCCACGGGGTTCGTACAACTCGGGTAAACAAGCCCGCATGACTTCCAGTTGGTATTTCTGTCAAAGCTGTGGACATCGGCTTGCTTTTAGAACCAATGGCTTATCTACACAGGTGCTTTTTCAGCGCGTGGATGCGTGTCGAGGCCAGGGGCGCCATGAAGAAGTGTGATGTGTAGTACATATCCAAGTGTGCTTAAATTGAGATCCTCGAGGGTTTGGTTGTCGAAATATAAGTCATCTAATGTCCAACTGTCTGCAACTTAACAGAGAATTGACATATTCAGATTTTACACGTCATGGTGTACGAGACAGCTGCCATCGTAAACCACTACTAATTGTTTCCAGTCATGACACAAATATGTCGCGTGCTTGGCATTTAAACGCCCAACCAAAGTTTCTTCGGATCCTAAAAGACAATCGATGTTTCAGTCAATGTCGATTACGAGCGTCTCTTACAATTACTTGCCAAATATGGGCACAACGTAAGAATTGCCATGTACTTTCCAGCCTGTGTTCGCTCGTTAAAACGAGAACCATGTTTGCTAATATGGCTGCCATTTCCGTGCGTGCTTTTAACGCACAGGACACATTTACGAGAGGACACCCGGCCCTGCGGTGATGTAGCCTTCATTGTCAGCAGTAAATCGTTTGGATGTTTGCCTTGGTAGTTACTTACTTGAAATTTTTGGGAACATTTTGAAAATGCTCATTTTTAATGTGGGATACTAGCTTTCTCCTCAATTTCAGAGATTGAATTACTTTAATAAATTCATTGCATACGTTAGTGGACCTGGATAATGCCTCGTAATGATTAAACATCTAAGGTGTCCTGTGTCCTCATTATCGAACACGCAGTCATCCCCATGCGCTAATTTTTACATACAAAGAAAAATTAGCCTTGCAGCCCAGAGCGGGATTTTGTAAAGAAACGCTCCTTGACGGTTGGGCATATTTTCAAATTCGTGATAACGGGAGTGGCGTTTTTTATGAATCCCGAACATTAGCAGCTCTTCAATGCACTCACCACGCAGCTCAGGCTTGAAAACAGTACGCCTGGATTGATCGCGGCTCGTCTGCTTCCCGTAGAAGTTAAGCATTAACCCCATGCCAAGGTGTAAGGCACGGCAAGAATTAACATAAAAACGTCCGACCCAACCTCTTGTTCGCATATGCCTCTGACTCGTCTTCGCCCAGCGCCATCAGTGAAGCACGCAAGGCAGTTGCAAATCAGAGTGCAATCAGGTCACCCTCACGAACTCATCACGGCGCTAACCAGCTCAGAACGCGGTGCCGGCGACTGGACCCCGGCACGAGCTGTCAGCTGGACGTTCGTCAGCTGGCGGTGTGGCAACGGAGTGCCGTGCGCGTCATGTCTGCACCCGCGTCCCCACTTAGAGGGGGGGGGGGGGGGAAGCAGCCGACCGTGATCTATGGCTGAGATCTGATACGGAGATAACGGCTGCGTCAGGCCGTTGCTAAGAGCTTGATGAGAAATGGTTGTCGCAGTGATGTATGACGTCACTAAAAGAGTTTTCTCCCCGAGAGATGTTCTTGCAGATGTCATTGCAGGTCATTTGACTTGAAGAGTCAGTACGCCTGAGTCAAACCTGCGTCAGGAATGCGCTGTGGAATGACATGGAAGAAGAGTAGCCTTGCGTAAGTGGATACATTGAGCATAACACGCTACTGACGGCGAACGCAAGCCTCTCAACCGGCATCATACGAAATGAAAGGCCTGTCGCATGTGCAGCGCAGCTCTGACCGGAGCGCAGTTCTCGACAGGACCCCCCCCCCCCCCCCCCCCCCCGGAGAGCACAGGGCAATGTGCAGGCGGCCGCTTGCTGAGAGGGCGCTGCGCCGACTGCCGCCACGCGCCACTTACGCAACTGACGCGTCGAGGCGCGCAGACGGACCCCGCTCGGCGTTCCGGCTGGCGCGCGGTGGCGCGCCGTCTGGCCTACCAGGGCGTCCGGACCGGAGCCGGGGTGTTACGTCGACTGACGCGCGGCCACGTGCATGACCGTGACTTATCTGAGGAAACGCATGGATTGGGCCACGGTGGTCCCCAGACTGCGCCACGGTGGCCCGCAAACTGAGCCACGGTGTCCCGCAGACTGAACCACGGCGGCCCACAAACTGAGCCACGGTGTCTCGCAGACTGAACCACGGCGGCCCAGCAGACTGAACCACGGCGGCCCGCAGACTGAACCACGGCGGCCCGCAAACTGAGCCTAGTGCTACATCTGTGGCAGATGTGGCACTAAGCTTTTCCGTGGTAGATGTCACTTAATTATAAGTGTAAAGTGATGCATATGGGTAGAGCTGGCAGTGAGAGCATTGGCTATAAGAAGGGAGGCCGAGATGGGACCAGATCGAGAGAGAAAAGGACTTAGGGGTTATCATTTCCAGCGATTTAAAGGCTGAAAAGCAATGTGGGCTGATCGGAGCAAGGCACTTCGGACACTGGGATTTATGAGCGGAAGTGTACATTACAAGAGTAGGACTGTTGTCAAAAAGTTATGCTTAGTTTATACCAGACCACACCTAGAATATTGTGTCCAGGCTCGGTCCTCATGCGTCCAAACAGATGTAGATGGTCTGGAGAGAATACAGCGAAAAGCAGCTAGGATGATGAATGGGATTAGCAGCTTAAGCATAAGGATAGGTTTAAGGCCTTGGATGTGTATTCACTGAAATATCATAGATCTAGGGAGGAGCTGATAGGGGTATTCAAGATGATGAAAGGGGTAGGCAAGGTAGATCTACAAGGTGCACTGTAAATTAGGCTGAGACTTAGAGAAACCAGTTTCAATTAGCAACAGGTGGGAGTAGAACTATGAAGAGGCGGATGACATTTAGTCTAAGAGTAGTGAATCACTGAAACGAAGTTGTGTGAAGTCTCTGCCTATCAACATTTAAAAATCGCTCGGACAAGTTCTATCGGATTGAGGATGTCATTTATAGCTAAATTCAGGCAGATCAGGCGGCAAGATAAGTGTCAAGGAGGTGTGCGGAACCTGGAATAGGCCAACCTCCATGGGCCCTTGTGGCTATTTGTTGGTCTGATGTCTTGATATCTTTATGGACTGACCGAAAGTGGCGCCCAGACTGGGCATTCGCGCAGCCTGAGGTTGGAAGACCACAGGCGTTGCATGCGCATCCATTGGTCATTGTTTTTACTCAATGAGCGTCCTAGGTAATCTTGGCATCTCATCTGCGTGTACGTCAGATCTGACGGATGGAACGCCGTGTTGGGTCGGTATTATGACAACATTGGAAAGATCTGACGGCCATCGCCTGTGTATGTGTGATGGAGCAGAGGCAACTGACGGATGTTTCGTTGCATTCTCTGATATGTGTGGCCTTGTCAGTGAGACCCCGCTTCGGAGGTGTATCGAATCGTGTTCCTCGGGTCGAGAGGAATACTGATGAACTGAGCTGAAATTCTCCTTGTGTCCTCTCTGATTGAAATTCTCTTCTGCTCAAAATTATATTTCACAAACCGTTCGGCGGTGCATGTCTGAGCGCGGGATTTTGAAATGTGCAGAGCAACGCGCATCTGCAGCTGCTTAATGGATGACGTATATGTTTTCGGTTTTCAAAGCTGACGCACGCGCTGTGGCCGGTGACGATATGACGGTTTATGAAAAACTATGCACGTAGAAAATCAAGAATATCAACGTTACTCTAGCTTCAGCTGGTAATAATACGTTTTTAGGATTCAGAAAATTCAATATAAGGTTGCCGTTTAGTGATTTAAATTGCCGCATTCACAGACGCACTTTTTCAGCACTTTTTTATGCAAAGCTGTATATTTTTGGGGCGTTTAAACCAGAGAAACGCTTTACTATGTCTGATTCTGTTTAGAAGTTTCCTCTCTTCCTCGCTGCGGGCCGGAGTGACAACGTTATCGTCCTCCTCGTATGCAGTGTGTCACAGCTTATGCTGCGCAGTGACGTCACCAAGTAATCAAGCCTCACACCTGCGCAAAATAGCTGAAGTCGCTATGTAAACTCACCCAGCTTGACTGCCGCTGGCATGACTGATCTGGCCCAGAGTCTGGCATAGCCCGCACCCAGTGGGACATTGCAATGGTCTGACCGCATAACGATCATGATTCATTGGCCGCTCAGCTGAATGCCTCCAGTGAGTGAGCGCAAGATCCGATATGCCATGCCCTGGCCACGGTGCACACTTTTAAAACCCTATTGTCAGAGCAGATAACTAAGGCCGAAAGCGTGGTCAAGGTCCAATGATTTCAAATGGCAGTCAGAGATCAGTGGGTGCACCACCGATTATTCAAAGGTCAGTAATTATGCATTCATTTAGAGGCTCCGCGCAACCGCTGCGCATTCCCCGCCAAACGCGACGGATGTCCTAGGCGAACCCACGCCCATCCGAGCACAGCACCAGTAGCAAGAGGTCGCTTCTTGTGAGCATCAGTTCAGGCGGCTCTCAATCACCCGCACAGTCTGGTAGCTGTCAGGCTGCCTTGACCCAGACGACTCGGACGTGTCGCTGGGCGCGTCCAGTGACCTCTGGCCGGCCACGTGCGGACAGCCATTGGCTCCTGAGTGCGTGACGGCGCGGTGCGTCGCGTTAACGCTGGCTTCTGTGCGACGGCGGACACAGGCAAATTAGCCTCCCACTGTTGACACCATTCATCGGAGGTCGGCGCTGCGTGCCCTTTCGTTCCGCTGGTGAGGCAAGTGCCTCTTGGCCGGTCCTGGCCGCGCGAGCGTCGCCAGCTGTCATAACATCATCAGCACACGCTTCACGGTGCCGTGGCCGTGACCAGCACCGGCAGCTCGGCTGACTTCACAAGAGACTGGGGCTGAGAACACCGACCCCGACCTCACGATGTGTCGCGCGCGGGTCGTCGGCCGCCCCCCCCCCCCCCTCCCCCTGAGCAGCTTAACGGGCGCGGCTCGGATTTCAGCGACCAGCCTTTCCGTTGGTCAAGACTGCTGATGCGGTTGCAGCTGTTGGATTGCGAGATGGGAATATGAGAAGCTCATTACCCAGCGTATCGTGTGGAGACGGAGCTTAAACGACTCACACTGAGAGCTACACCTGTCAATGACGAACTTATTACCGGACTTATTTGCGCCGTGCCACGTAGCATTGCACGCAAGAGTGCAACCAAAAGGGAAGGAGCAAAAGGTGAGAGTGGTGTTGTCTGAACAATTTGTACTGGAAGCCTTCACGAATAAGACTTCCTTTTCCCACAGCACCCGCTGCCCATGAAGCTTTGCCTATTCCCGCCTGTAACCCAAGTCAGGTGTACTCACCCGACAGACGTACCCGAGGTGTTACCGACCCGTTTGTGGGTTATCAAAACTTTACTTCTCACTGACGGAAAAGTCGCAGGAAAGCTCCCACCAATCCGACTCTTCTCGATGATAATTGCCAAAGCGGTGTGAACGTAATTGTCTATGATTAAATTAAGCTCAAGCGGTAACATCGTGCCCCATTTCCTTAAGTACCCGACTGAATTTTCGTACACGTCTGGACCATGCCCGTACCCATACCGCCAATTTTCCACAGATCGGTACTCAGCCCAGTCCGTTTCTCATAGATAAAACAGTAGTGTTAGCCTTATTCCTCGGAGAAAAACCAGGAGAATGGAGATATAGTTAGGTTGATATTTCAGCAACATGCCTTTATCGAAACTATAGCAGGGTCTTTTGCTATCGTAATAGCAGAAGTCCTCTGCTATTGTCTCGATGAAGGTATGTTGCCTAAATATCGACCCAACTATATATCCATTCTCCTGGTTTTTATCCGAGGAGTAAGGCTAATACGACTGTCTTATCTATGTGAATAACGTTCCTCGCTAATGCACTGAAGAGATTACGTGATTTTCAACCCGTTTCCCATCGAATACCGGTACCTATTGGCTTCCGTATCGAGTAAAAACCTCTTCTTTGTGCATGGCAACCTCACATGCTTGTTGCCTTGCATTATCTCCCGAACAGTACAAAAGGCCCTTGACTTCGAACTTGAAACTGGCGACATCCACGGAGCTTGCAGTATTGGGATGAAATTTACAGCACATTTGTGTGTACATTGTTAACCTGACGCCATCATCGGATTTCAGCGCCATTCTTTTTGCACTGACGGAGCGAGTGCAAGCAGGACAGCGAATCGGCTCCGGGCTTGCAAACATCAACATTCTCGACACATAAATACCTCAAAAACAGACAGGGAATCACGATTCACGCTTTGCTTTAAAAGTGTCGGTCAAAACACGAGTATAGTGAAAAGCGAGAACCGCTTAGTGCCATTTTTAAGATCGCAACGCTTCTTCCCCACCGTTACACCTAAAACGTGGCGTACATGTGTGCGTATTTTGGCACTGGTTTGTTGGGGTTGAAAGCATATTCTTTAACGAGATTTTGACTCTCATGATGGGAAATATGCGCTCAAAAAGCTGTCTGAACTTATGCTAGCTAATGAAATGCACCCAGTCCCCCGTCCGACTGATCCACTTGTCTTTTCAGCAGCCTAGAAAATAGGCAAATTTTGGATGTAGACTATCATGTATTTCTGTATTTCGTAAGCCATATTGCGCCATACTGCGTCATGAGCAAGCGGCCAGGCTTCCCGTTATCATGAATGCGACGCAAGTTATCCTCATGGTTCGGACCAAGCTGGATAGAGAAAAAACGCCTTACAGCAACGCATTTTATATAATGACAACATAGGACGCCGTAACACTCGGTAATACAAAAACTTCTCATGGATACAAAGAAGAACATTCAACAGTCAACGAACAGCTGCCACAAGCACAGAGATCGAATGAGGCCGTGGCCAACTTCAACTAGTAGATAAAATCCCCAACCTGCTGAGATTGAGCCCAGGGGTGAAAAAGTGCCTTTTCTGTCACCGACGCAAACGGAACCGTCCAAATTGCCACCTGGAGGCAAGCCTTCCAGAAACTGTTGCAATATGGGTCTACATGCGATAAGCCATGAAAAAAGATAACTTGAATGCAATGCGGCATAACCATCACGCATTTTCGTTTCGGTAGTTCATTTGCACTTAAATGTCATATGCGACCATCAACCACTGACTGATGGTTGAGAATAAGCTGACGAAATTATTAGGTACAGGCATAATCAACATCACTAGCCTAGAGGGCTTTAGTTGCTGTCCAGCTAGTGGGAGGAGGCTTGTGCCTCCAAACCAAGTATGCAGTTTCCCTTTTTTAGAAGTCACTTTTTAACCAGACTTTTCCATAAATCATCATTTTTAGGTTCAGCCCCAAAACTAATTTTAAGACACTGCGCACTTGCTCCCGACTCTGAAAAGAAAGCGCGTCAAATCTGAGGAGAAAACTGTTTTAATTACATTTAGAAAGCAAGCTCAGCCATTTTTCTTGCGTCAGTCAGCCATTGATGACGTCCTTATGACGTCATCGTGCAATAAGCTGGAAGCCTTGGCGACCTCACTATCTTTGCCTAATCATTGATGGTGCAGAACTCACACTTCCTAACATGATCCCAAGTATTTAGAGCAAAACCCATGCAGTATTGGTACTAACAGATGCGAACGATATTTTTAACACCCCTAGCACCTTCAGTTGGCTTTATATGCAATTTGATGAAAATAACGAGCGTTTTATCTCAACCCGTCCTCCGATGAGTACGCTAAGTCTGAGGCGCAACGGGCAATGTGAGAGGACTACACCGGCGATGCTCGGCCTCTTACCTCAAAAGCCGGTGTTCATCGCAGCAGCAGGAAGCACCTGGATGAATCCATAACATGTGTCGCTTCAAAGTCCTCCGTTGGCCTCTGAAGCTGCAGTTCAGGCATGCAAGTATAACAATAATCCCCCCATATCGGCGCGGGTTTTAACGCCATTCAATTTTTGAAGAAATGACGATTGGATACGTTCTTCTAGCCAGTCAACTTCTCACAACATGAACACAACCAACAACAGTCAACAGCCGTGCACTAAACCCGACGTATGGCTGCGTGACAAGCATTCGAGCCCATCTCTTGGAAATGACAAGACGCTTTAAAACGCTGTGCAGTAAACTGAGAACACGTTCGGCGCAAGATGCTGTTACCAGGCACGATTTTTCCGACTAGTGATGCGCCTAGTTATTTGGTATTTAATATTGTTTAGTATGTAAGGAGCATCTTGGCTCAAAAAATCTGTGAAAAGCACTGATCTAAAGGGCATCGGACAACCACTGTGTCACCACTAGCGTGAGACGTCAGCGCTGGTATGGTATAGTTTGTAGTATATTTCTGTCACGTACTAAAAACTATCCTTATCAATGCTAACACGTTTGGCAGCATTTTATGGCTCAACTTGCTCATACAGAGAAACGTCAACGTTTGGACATGCGCCCTACACATGCTCACGCTGTAAGCGTTGGTGAATATATACCGATGCTAAGCTCCGAGTTTCATCTAACTGGGATGGTGTGTTGCATATGGTCTAGTGTGTTGATATTTGTTTGCATTTTTGTAAATTTGTCGCCACATGGCTTTACAAAAGTGTCATTTCTTGTCCCTGATGATATCCGGTATCTCAGGAGCTTTTTCACCCCAGACTGTGCCGGCAAATTGCTGACCGACGAACTGCGGCTATTTGAATTGCTGATGGCTGGGCTGCTGCTGGTCGTTGAGAGTCGTGCCGGCTCCTCCGTTCTCGGCCCAGAACAGCTGCGGGTAGTCCCGCCTCAGCTACTCGTACTCGGAGATCTGAGCTGAAGCCTGCGACAGGCACGCGCCTCGAGGCTGGAAGCCGTTCTCGTCAGCTACGTAGCTGACCTGGTAGATGTTGCCGTCGTCGCCGACAAACTGATCACTGCTCTGCTGGAAGATGTTGCCGGTCTCCGGCTGAGGTCCCGGCAGCACTCAGCCCACCTCCCGCACCTGGTAGCATAACAAACTCGCGTTAAGTATTACGTAAATTGCAATTTATAAGACATTTTGGGATGTTGTGCTACCTATGCGTTGAAGGCACTTTCAGTTCAGTTCGTGTTCATTGATTCATGTTCCAATGGCATAGAAGCCACCTACTCCACCTGAAGAGATACAGGCGCATGCGGTAACTTTTATGCACATTGAAACGGTTGCAAAGCTGAGCAACTTTATCTGATTCGGTGCTACCTGTCTACTTATCATGCACCGGCAATCTCCTTGATGTCTCTAAA
>NW_023596448.1:2673856-2687726 GCF_011947565.3 Pollicipes pollicipes
ACACGAATGTACCCAAAATATTTTGATATCAATCACCGGTGCTCTTTCTTACCTTTGTGAGGCTTTGGGCTAAATCATGGGATAGTTATGAGGGGCACGTAATGGCTATGAAATTTGGTCTTGCCTTTTCTTTCTTGATTTAAATCCACTGTGAATCATTACGCTCGAAACTCCTTCCATTTTCACTATCACGGCAACTTTTGCGCCCTCACATCAATCAGAATTGGGGCGCGGAATCGCCAGACGCGGTGTTGTGCACTCATTTCTATTGTTAAGCGATAGGTCTTGCTTAGTCCCTATTTCAGGTCGAGTTTGTCAAATGAATTGTCTAGTGCGGAATGTTGCGTGAGTTATCAATAGATGTGTTGATCAAACAGGTTATGCGAAAACTTTGATGTAAGCCAATATTTAAAACCAACACATGCTGTTGCTGGATATGGGTACCACCACAAGTCAGGACACATTTAATGTAAAGTAGCTCAGAGAAAGAACCCTTAACCCTATTACGCGTCAGCAGCGGCCATTTGTATAATGGCGACAGAGGCGCCGCGTAGTGGTTGAGGGATGTTAATGGCGATTTACGTAAGTAATAACCAATTTGACAGAATCTAGGTCAGTTTGCACAGTTGGATTTCACGTAAATAAATGGTTCAGTGCTTTTCGCGTATTTATTAACCCTCCACCACTCTCCACCCGCGGAATTTTGGTTTGTCATTTAGTACACAGCCAAAGCAAAGGGAGATGAACAACATTTGTGCTACAAATCAAGCACACATTTGGATAGCGTACAAATAATTCCATTGCTTGATAGTGCCACCGTCGTCCCGGCAGGGCCTTATCACGCGTCGTTGAGTCGCGCATACGGCGTTGGTGTTCCCCCATCTTGGGATTCGGTATTCTGCAGGGGAATACCGTGTAACTACGTTTGCAATGCACGTACTCATCACATTCAATAAGTTATTTTGCATCGGACACATGTGACTAGTGCCGGGTGGCGGAGCAACCTTTCTGCGTGCGGGGCAAAATAACAACTGCAGCGTGGCCGACCAGCACCGAACTGTGTCCCTCTGGCCTGTTGTTAAATGACCGCTAACTTCTGGTCGCAGCAACCAGTTGTTAGTCTTGATGAGCTCGACCCGTGATTTTTGACCAAGCCTACGATCTCATCCGGTTCACGGAAAGGACAAAGCCCAGTGCAATTGCACTACAAAGAATGAGTTACGTCATTACATGCTGGCAAGGAGGACGAATTATCAAACGTTCCCAACTGCCCGACGCTCTCTTCAGCGACAGTTAATTGCCTCTTCACAAGTGGAAAACGTGCAACACAAGAATGGCTCCTTCCGTCGCCGGGCTCATAATTGCGGACATTACCGGCCGCGACGAAGACCGCCGTTGTCGGCGCTTTGTAACTAGCTGCTGGAAAACCCCACAAGCCGCCGGATGCCGCAGACCCCCACCCCGCCCGCCTCTTCCCTCCGGCTCCGATTCGGACTCGGAGGGCGGGGAGCGACGGGCATCACCCGCTGGCGGGGCGCATTGTCTTCAAATGGGACGTTCCGGGCCGGCGTCCTCCGGGCGGTATTGCGTAAGGCGCATGACTCGTGCGCCGTTTAGCGCGGCACACAGAGACTGTGGGGCGCACACTGTTGCTGGCATGTCTGCAGCAAACCGCGGCTGCGTGTTGAAACTCGTTAAACATACGTCTGCGACCTGGTGACAGTGCAGTCGCGCAAGCTGGCGCACCTAAATTTCTTGAACTGATGGCTGGGTTTAACAATTGGGCACAGAGTTTTTAGTCCTCGTGTGATTTGTTGTGATGAGGGTCCCATGCGTGAGCTATTCTGCTTGTTGTGTCATTTGTATTCGCCATGCACCTGTTGTAGTATGTAATTTTTTAATGTGACGAATGTGCTGGTTTGTAAGCGTGCATGTGCCAATTAAAAGAAAGTATTCCAGCGCACGAGAACCCCATCTTGGTATCTGAGAGGGCCACCGAATTCGAGATCCACTCTTGGCGTCTAGGCATCTGTCGACTTGACCGGAGATGCCAACCTGGGGTGTTGTTTTTGTTTTTTTTTGTTTTTTTTTGTTAAAAACCGTTTGCATTCCAAAGTTTTTTACCTTTCTTCCTACGAAGGGTCTTAGAGGCTCCCCGTATTGTATCGTTAAATTTAGCAAGCTAGAGGCCGTGGAGAGAAATTGCTTTTGGAAAGCTTTTGTCAAACGCCGTCATATAGATAAGACAGAATGATCGTGAATGCCATGTTTGACAGATTAAAACCAGACTACAGTGGTATAATTATCGCTTTATGGACCCATCAGGTTATCTCAAGAACTAACCAAGCTAGGACAATGCAAAGGGCTGTTTGGAACACCTGTTGGCAGGCTCCAAATGTACACGAGTATGTACTAAATGGTAGTAGCAACAAAACAGCGATGAAGACCTAGAAAAGCTTTCAAGAAAATCTGCTTGGCGGATAATATTTTAGAAATGTGTTTTCGCAACTTTTCCTGCAATTTTCCTTCTGCAATTTCTGCAATTTACTACAAGTATATCATCCCAAGACAGAATGCATTAAGTGCTTACCGTCAGTGTTAGCAATTTCACATTTTCACACGTGAAAAATAGTTTAAACTCAGCTACCCAAAATTTCAGCACCATGGTGAAAACCATTTCAAAAACCGTGGTACTTTGACTTATTCCGAAGTCTCAGAAGGCTTCTAAGGTTCTCACCCCGTCTACCCACGGGTTCTCACCCCCGTCTACCCAGGTTACTCACCCCGTCTACACCGTCTACCCAGGGTTACCCGTCTACCCAGGGTTTCATAAATGCGAACCCTGCTTGTCATCTCAAATCAAGCCACATCTGTTCTGTTGGCTTAGATAGCTAAGTTGTCTGTTTTCAGATTCGACCAACCTCGGCGGGTGAGTTGGAATCGCTTCAGACACTCGCATTTGGCCCTGACTGGAATGAGCCGCGGTCGGTGGTGGCGGCCCCGTTGGTCCTGGTCCTGTGACGTCAGAGGGTAGGGTGGATCGTGCCGAGCGTTGGGGCATGTTAAGCTTTCGGACGCAAAATTCTGCTGTTCGGTACGGGGTTTTACGATCGGATGGTGTAGTGTACGGCTCATGCAATGTGGCGTAGTGCAGGTGCTTAATCCCAGAAATACAGGCGATGAAAAGGTTCAGACAATGTCTTGAAGATAACGACGAATCATAGCGTGAAACAGACCGAATAAGAAAAGCGCCAAACCCGAAATTTCACCGCCTAAGATTGATAGACAGCTGCATCTATTAATCCAGGAATCACTAGAACCCTCATCCAATCAATGAAAGATTACTAGACCTACCGCCAATCATTACAAGATGACTAGACCTACATCTTATCAAGCTAAAATTACCATGCCTACATCTTATAAATCTAAGATTACTAGGCCGTTACTTGTCAATCCAAGATCGCTAGAACTACAAGGCTATAGGATTTGCGTTCGTGGCGTAGCTGACTTTGACCAGTGCTAAAAGAATGGTGTGCGTTGATGAGCTGATTTCCGATCTTACACACTGAATCCCGGCAGTCACGAAATAAAACAGAAACACTTGTCAGGCCTGCGTTTCGCTAAAAAGTTGAAGACTTTTGGAGTTGATCTGCAAGGAAGCGTGATGCAGTGAGGCGCTTCTGGGCCACGGGGTTCGTACAACTCGGGTAAACAAGCCCGCATGACTTCCAGTTGGTATTTCTCTGTCAAAGCTGTGGACATCGGCTTGCTTTAGAACCAATGGCTTATCTAACACAGGTGCTTTTTCAGCGCGTGGATGCGTGTCGAGGCCAGGGGCGCCATGAAGAAGTGTGATGTGTAGTACATATCCAAGTGTGCTTAAATTGAGATCCTCGAGGGTTGGTTGTCGAAATATAAGTCATCTAATGTCCAACTGTCTGCAACTTAACAGAGAATTGACATATTCAGATTTTACACGTCATGGTGTACGAGACAGCTGCCATCGTAAACCACTACTAATTGTTCCAGTCATGACACAAATATGTCGCGTGCTTGGCATTTAAACGCCCAACCAAAGTTTCTTCGGATCCTAAAAGACAATCGATGTTTCAGTCAATGTCGATTACGAGCGTCTCTTACAATTACTTGCCAAATATGGGCACAACGTAAGAATTGCCATGTACTTTCCAGCCTGGTTTCGCTCGTTAAAACGAGAACCATGTTTGCTAATATGGCTGCCATTTCCGTGCGTGCTTTTAACGCACAGGACACATTTACGAGAGGACACCCGGCCCTGCGGTGATGTAGCCTTCATTGTCAGCAGTAAATCGTTTGGATGTTTGCCTTGGTAGTTCTTACTTGAAATTTTTGGGAACATTTTGAAAATGCCTCATTTTTAATGTGGGGATACTAGCTTTCTCCTCATTCAAGAGATTGAATTACTTTAATAAATTCATTGCTACGTTAGTGGACCCTGATAATGCCTCGTAATGATTAAACATCTAAGGTGTCCTGTGTCCTCATTATCGACAACACGCGTCATCCCATGCGCTAATTTTTACATACAAAGAAAAATTAGCCTTGCCGCCCAGAGCGGGATTTTGTAAAGAAACGCTCCTTGACGGTTGGGCATATTTTCAAATTCGTGATAACGGGAGTGGCGTTTTTTCTGAATCCCGACATTAGCAGCTCTTCAATTGCACTCACCACGCAGCTCAGGCTTGAAAACAGTACGCCTGGAGTGATCGCGGCTCGTCTGCTTCTCCCGTAGAAGTTAAGCATTAACCCCATGCCAAGGTGTAAGGAACGGCAAGAATTAACATAAAAAACGTCGACCCCAACCTCTTGTTCGCATATGCCTCTGACTCGTCTTCTTCGCCCAGCGCCATCAGTGAAGCACGCAAGGCAGTTGCAAATCAGAGTGCAATCAGGTCACCCTCACGAACTCATCACGGCGCTAACCAGCTCAGAACGCGGTGCCGGCGACTGGACCCCGGCACGAGCTGTCAGCTGGACGTTCGTCAGCTGGCGGTGTGGCAACGGAGTGCCATGCGCGTCATGTCTGCACCCTGCACCCGCGTCCCCACTTAGAGGGGGGGGGGGGGGGAAGCCGCCGACCGTGATCTATGGCTGAGATCTGATACGGAGATAACGGCTGCGTCAGGCCCTTGCTAAGAGCTTGATGAGAAATGGTTGTCGCAGTGATGTATGACGTCACCAAAAGAGTTCTCTCCGCGAGAGATGTTCTTGCAGATGTCATTGCATGTCATTTAAGTTGAACAGTCAGTTCGCCTGAGTCAAACCTGCGTCAGGAATGCGCTGTGGAATGACATGGAAGAAGAGTAGCCTTGCGTAAGTGGATACATTGAGCATAACACGCTACTGACGGCGAACGCAAGCCTCTCAACCGGCATCATACGAAATGAAAGGCCTGTCGCATGTGCAGCGCAGCTCTGACCGGAGCGCAGTTCTCGACAGCCCCCCCCCCCCCCCCCCCCGGAGAGCACAGGGCAATGTGCAGGCGGCCGCTTGCTGAGAGGGCGCTGCGCCGACTGCCGCCACGCGCCACTTACGCAACTGACGCGTCGAGGCGCGCAGACGGACCCCGTTCGGCGTTCCGGCTGGCGCGCGGTGGCGCGCCGTCTGGCCTACCAGGGCGTCCGGACTGCAGCCGGGGTGTTACGTCGACTGACGCGCGGCCACGTGCATGATCGTGACTTATCCGAGGAAACGCATGGATTGGGCCACGGTGGTCCCCAGACTGCGCCACGGCGGCCCGCAAACTGAGCCACGGCGTCCCGCAGACTGAACCACGGCGGCCCACAAACTGAGCCACGGCGTTCCGCAGACTGAACCACGGCGGCCCGCAGACTGAACCACGGCGGCCCGCAGACTGAACCACGGCGGCCCGCAAACTGAGCCTAGTGCTACATCTGTGGCAGATGTGGCACTAAGCTTTTCCGTGGTAGATGTCACTTAATTATAAGTGTAAAGTGATGCATATGGGTAGAGCTGGCAGTGAGAGCATTGGCTATAAGGAAGGGAGGGCCGAGATGGGACCAGATCGAGAGAGAAAAGGACTTAGGGGTTATCATTTCCAGCGATTTAAAGGCTGAAAAGCATGTGGGGCTGATCGGAGCAAGGCACTTCGGACGCTGGGATTTATGAGCGGAAGTGTACATTACAAGAGTAGGACTGTTGTCAAAAAGTTATGCTTAGTTTATACCAGACCACACCTAGAATATTGTGTCCAGGCTCGGTCCTCATGCGTCCAAACAGATGTAGATGGTCTGGAGAGAATACAGCGAAAAGCAGCTAGGATGATGAATGGGATTAGCAGCTTAAGCATAAGGGTAGGTTTAAGGCCTTGGATGTGTATTCACTGAAATATCATAGATCTAGGGAGGAGCTGATAGGGGTATTCAAGATGATGAAAGGGATAGGCAAGGTAGATCTACAAGGTGCACTGTAAATGAGGCTGAGACTTAGAGAAACCAGTTTCAATTAGCAACAGGTGGGAGTAGAACTATGAAGAGGCGGATGACATTTAGTCTAAGAGTAGTGAATCACTGAAACGAAGTTGTGTGAAGTCCCGGCCTAGCAACATTTAAAAATCGCTCGGACAAGTTCTATCGGATTGAGGATGTCATTTATAGCTAAATTCAGGCAGATCAGGTGGCAAGATAAGTGTCAAGGAGGTGTGCGGAACCTGGAATAGGCCAACCTCCATGGGCCCTTGTGGCTATTTGTTGGTCTGATGTCTTGATATCTTTATGGACTGACCGAAAGTGGCGCCCAGACTGGGCATTCGCACAGCCTGAGGTTGGAAGACCACAGGCGTTGCGTGCGCATCCATCGGTCATTGTTTTTACTCAATGAGCGTCCTAGGTAATCTTGGCATCTCATCTACGTGTACGTCAGATCTGACGGATGGAACGCCGTGTTGGGTCGGTATTATGACAACATTGGAAAGATCTGACGGCTATCGCCTGTGTATGTGTGATGGAGCAGAGGCAACTGACGGATGTTTCGTTGCATTCTCTGATATGTGTGGCCTTGTCAGTGAGACCCCGCTTCGGAGGTGTATCGAATCGTGTTCCTCGGGTCGAGAGGAATACTGATGAACTGAGCCGAAATCCTCCTTGTGTCCTCTCTGATTGAAATTCTCTTCTGCTCAAAATTATATTTCACAAACCGTTCAGCGGTGCATGTCTGAGCGCGGGATTTTGAAATGTGCAGAGCAACGCGCATCTGCAGCTGCTTAATGGATGACGTATATGTTTTCGGTTTTCAAAGCTGACGCACGCGCTGTGGCCGGTGACGATATGACGGTTTATGAAAAACTATGCACGTAGAAAATCAAGAATATCAACGTTACTCTAGCTTCAGCTGGTAATAATACGTTTTTAGGATTCAGAAAATTCAATATAAGGTAGCCGTTTAGTGATTTAAATTGCCGCATTCACAGACGCACTTTTTCAGCACTTTTTTATGCAAAGCTGTATATTTTTGGGGCGTTTAAACCAGAGAAACGCTTTACTATGTCTGATTCTGTTTAGAAGTTTCCTCTCTTCCTCGCTGCGGGCCGGAGTGACAACGTTATCGTCCTCCTCGTATGCAGTGTGTCACAGCTTATGCTGCGCAGTGACGTCACCAAGAAATCAAGCCTCACACCTGCGCAAAATAGCTGAAGTCGCTATGTAAACTCACCCAGCTTGACTGCCGCTGGCATGACTGATCTGGCCCAGAGTCCGGAATAGCCCGCACCCAGTGGGACATTGAAATGGTCTGACCGCATAACGATCATGATTCATTGGCCGCTCAGCTGAATGCCTCCAGTGAGTGAGCGCAAGATCCGATATGCCATGCCCTGGCCACGGTGCACACTTTTAAAACCCTATTGTCAGAGCAGATAACTAAGGCCGAAAGCGTGGTCAAGGTCCAATGATTTCAAATGGCAGTCAGAGATCAGTGGGTGCACCACCGATTATTCAAAGGTCAGTAATTATGCATTCATTTAGAGGCTCCGCGCAACCGCTGCGCATTCCCCGCCAAACGCGACGGATGTCCTAGGCGAACCCACGCCCATCCGAGCACAGCACCAGTAGCAAGAGGTCGCTTCTTGTGAGCATCAGTTCAGGCGGCTCTCAATCACCCGCACAGTCTGGTAGCTGTCAGGCTGCCTTGACCCAGACGACTCGGACGTGTCGCTGGGCGCGTCCAGTGACCTCTGGCCGGCCACGTGCGGACAGCCATTGGCTCCTGAGTGCGTGACGGCGCAGTGCGTCGCGTTAACGCTGGCTTCTGTGCGACGGCGGACACAGGCAAATTAGCCTCCCACTGTTGACACCATTCATCGGAGGTCGGCGCTGCGTGCCCTTTCGTTCCGCTGGTGAGGCAAGTGCCTCTTGGCCGGTCCTGGCCGCGCGAGCGTCGCCAGCTGTCATAACATCATCAGCACACGCTTCACGGTGCCGTGGCCGTGACCAGCACCGGCAGCTCGGCTGACTTCACAAGAGACTGGGGCTGAGAGCACCGACCCCGACCTCACGATGTGTCGCGCGCGGGTCGTCGGGCCGCCCCCCCCCCCCCCTCCCCCTGAGCAGCTTAACGGGCGCGGCTCGGATTTCAGCGACCAGCCTTTCCGTTGGTCAAGACTGCTGATGCGGTTGCAGCTGTTGGATTGCGAGATGGGAATATGAGAAGCTCATTACCCAGCGTATCGTGTGGAGACGGAGCTAAACGACTCACACTGAGAGCTACACTGTCAATGACGAACTTATTACCGGACTTATTTGCGCCGTGCCACGTAGCATTGCACGCAAGAGTGCAACCAAAAGGGAAGGAGCAAAAGGTGAGAGTGGTGTTGTCTGAACAATTTGTACTGGAAGCCTTCACGAATAAGACTTCCTTTTCCCACAGCAACCCGCTGCCATGAAGCTTTGCCTATTCCCGCCTGTAACCCAAGTCAGGTGTACTCCACCCGACAGACGTACCCGAGTGTGTTACCGACCCCGTTTTGTGGGTTATCAAAACTTTACTTCTCACTGACGGAAAAGTCGCAGGAAAGCTCCCACCAATCCGACTCTTCTCGATGATAATTGCCAAAGCGGTGTGAACGTAATTGTCTATGATTTAAATTAAGCTCAAGCGGTAACATCGTGCCCCATTTCCTTAAGTACCCGACTGAATTTTCGTACCACGTCTGGACCATGCCCGTACCCATACCGCCAATTTTCCACAGATCGGTACTCAGCCCAGTCCGTTTCTCATAGATAAACAACAGTAGTGTTAGCCTTATTCCTCGGAGAAAAACCAGGAGAATGGAGATATAGTTAGGTTGATATTTCAGCAACATGCCTTTATCGAAAACTATAGCAGGGTCTTTTGCTATCGTAATAGCAGAAGTCCTCTGCTATTGTCTCGATGAAGGTATGTTGCCTAAATATCGACCCAACTATATATCCATTCTCCTGGTTTTTATCCGAGGAGTAAGGCTAATACGACTGTCTTATCTATGTGAATAACGTTCCTCGCTAATTGCACTGAAGAGATTACGTGATTTTCAACCCGTTTCCCATCGAATACCGGTACCTATTGGCTTCCGTATCGAGTAAAAACCTCTTCTTTGTGCATGGCAACCTCACATGCTTGTTGCCTTGCATTATCTCCCGAACAGTACAAAAGGCCCTTGACTTCGAACTTGAAACTTGGCGACATCCACGGAGCTTGCAGTATTGGGATGAAATTTACAGCACATTTGTGTGTACATTGTTAACCTGACGCCATCATCGGATTTCAGCGCCATTCTTTTTGCACTGACGGAGCGAGTGCAAGCAGGACAGCGAATCGGCTCCGGGCTTGCAAACATCAACATTCTCGACACATAAATACCTCAAAAACAGACAGGGAATCACGATTCACGCTTTGCTTTAAAAGTGTCGGTCAAAACACGAGTATAGTGAAAAAGCGAGAACCGCTTAGTGCCATTTTTAAGATCGCAACGCTTCTTCCCCACCGTTACACCTAAAACGTGGCGTACATGTGTGCGTATTTTGGCACTGGTTTGTTGGGGTTGAAAGCATATTCTTTAACGAGATTTTGACTCTCATGATGGGAAATATGCGCTCAAAAAGCTGTCTGAACTTATGCTAGCTAATGAAATGCACCCAGTCCCCCGTCCGACTGATCCACTTGTCTTTTCAGCAGCCTAGAAAATAGGCAAATTTTGGATGTAGACTATCATGTATTTCTGTATTTCGTAAGCCATATTGCGCCATACTGCGTCATGAGCAAGCGGCCAGGCTTCCCGTTATCATGAATGCGACGCAAGTTATCCTCATGGTTCGGACCAAGCTGGATAGAGAAAAAACGCCTTACAGCAACGCATTTTATATAATGACAACATAGGACGCCGTAACACTCGGTAATACAAAAACTTCTCATGGATACAAAGAAGAACATTCAACAGTCAACGAACAGCTGCCACAAGCACAGAGATCGAATGAGGCCGTGGCCAACTTCAACTAGTAGATAAAATCCCCAACCTGCTGAGATTGAGCCCAGGGGTGAAAAAGTGCCTTTTCTGTCACCGACGCAAACGGAACCGTCCAAATTGCCACCTGGAGGCAAGCCTTCCAGAAACTGTTGCAATATGGGTCTACATGCGATAAGCCATGAAAAAAGATAACTTGAATGCAATGCGGCATAACCATCACGCATTTTCGTTTCGGTAGTTCATTTGCACTTAAATGTCATATGCGACCATCAACCACTGACTGATGGTTGAGAATAAGCTGACGAAATTATTAGGTACAGGCATAATCAACATCACTAGCCTAGAGGGCTTTAGTTGCTGTCCAGCTAGTGGGAGGAGGCTTGTGCCTCCAAACCAAGTATGCAGTTTCCCTTTTTTAGAAGTCACTTTTTAACCAGACTTTTCCATAAATCATCATTTTTAGGTTCAGCCCCAAAACTAATTTTAAGACACTGCGCACTTGCTCCCGACTCTGAAAAGAAAGCGCGTCAAATCTGAGGAGAAAACTGTTTTAATTACATTTAGAAAGCAAGCTCAGCCATTTTTCTTGCGTCAGTCAGCCATTGATGACGTCCTTATGACGTCATCGTGCAATAAGCTGGAAGCCTTGGCGACCTCACTATCTTTGCCTAATCATTGATGGTGCAGAACTCACACTTCCTAACATGATCCCAAGTATTTAGAGCAAAACCCATGCAGTATTGGTACTAACAGATGCGAACGATATTTTTAACACCCCTAGCACCTTCAGTTGGCTTTATATGCAATTTGATGAAAATAACGAGCGTTTTATCTCAACCCGTCCTCCGATGAGTACGCTAAGTCTGAGGCGCAACGGGCAATGTGAGAGGACTACACCGGCGATGCTCGGCCTCTTACCTCAAAAGCCGGTGTTCATCGCAGCAGCAGGAAGCACCTGGATGAATCCATAACATGTGTCGCTTCAAAGTCCTCCGTTGGCCTCTGAAGCTGCAGTTCAGGCATGCAAGTATAACAATAATCCCCCCATATCGGCGCGGGTTTTAACGCCATTCAATTTTTGAAGAAATGACGATTGGATACGTTCTTCTAGCCAGTCAACTTCTCACAACATGAACACAACCAACAACAGTCAACAGCCGTGCACTAAACCCGACGTATGGCTGCGTGACAAGCATTCGAGCCCATCTCTTGGAAATGACAAGACGCTTTAAAACGCTGTGCAGTAAACTGAGAACACGTTCGGCGCAAGATGCTGTTACCAGGCACGATTTTTCCGACTAGTGATGCGCCTAGTTATTTGGTATTTAATATTGTTTAGTATGTAAGGAGCATCTTGGCTCAAAAAATCTGTGAAAAGCACTGATCTAAAGGGCATCGGACAACCACTGTGTCACCACTAGCGTGAGACGTCAGCGCTGGTATGGTATAGTTTGTAGTATATTTCTGTCACGTACTAAAAACTATCCTTATCAATGCTAACACGTTTGGCAGCATTTTATGGCTCAACTTGCTCATACAGAGAAACGTCAACGTTTGGACATGCGCCCTACACATGCTCACGCTGTAAGCGTTGGTGAATATATACCGATGCTAAGCTCCGAGTTTCATCTAACTGGGATGGTGTGTTGCATATGGTCTAGTGTGTTGATATTTGTTTGCATTTTTGTAAATTTGTCGCCACATGGCTTTACAAAAGTGTCATTTCTTGTCCCTGATGATATCCGGTATCTCAGGAGCTTTTTCACCCCAGACTGTGCCGGCAAATTGCTGACCGACGAACTGCGGCTATTTGAATTGCTGATGGCTGGGCTGCTGCTGGTCGTTGAGAGTCGTGCCGGCTCCTCCGTTCTCGGCCCAGAACAGCTGCGGGTAGTCCCGCCTCAGCTACTCGTACTCGGAGATCTGAGCTGAAGCCTGCGACAGGCACGCGCCTCGAGGCTGGAAGCCGTTCTCGTCAGCTACGTAGCTGACCTGGTAGATGTTGCCGTCGTCGCCGACAAACTGATCACTGCTCTGCTGGAAGATGTTGCCGGTCTCCGGCTGAGGTCCCGGCAGCACTCAGCCCACCTCCCGCACCTGGTAGCATAACAAACTCGCGTTAAGTATTACGTAAATTGCAATTTATAAGACATTTTGGGATGTTGTGCTACCTATGCGTTGAAGGCACTTTCAGTTCAGTTCGTGTTCATTGATTCATGTTCCAATGGCATAGAAGCCACCTACTCCACCTGAAGAGATACAGGCGCATGCGGTAACTTTTATGCACATTGAAACGGTTGCAAAGCTGAGCAACTTTATCTGATTCGGTGCTACCTGTCTACTTATCATGCACCGGCAATCTCCTTGATGTCTCTAAATGATTCATAATAGATGCTTAGGAAAGATTTGATTTTCTGGGCCGGGAGAAAGTGCGTGAAGCTTTCTCTTAACTCCCACTGAGGTGAGGTTGAGTATCATTGAGACGGCCGCGCCGTAGGCAGAGAGCATGGCGAGAGGTCCACGGTAATTACTAGGGCCTTCCATCCCTGATATTGATCGAACTTTCCCGTGCTGTCAGATGCACAGCACATGCACCTGCGAAATGACAACGCTCTGCTCTCCTGACCGCCGAGTTCTGCGAAGAGCTTCGTGAGGTCCAAAGATACTACGCCTAACGTTTTTAAATTATCTCTCCTTTAAACCAAAGTGTAGCAATCAACAAAGAGCCAAAAAATGTGCAAAAAGCGCATGAGAAGTGGCTATCGCTACCGTCCCTTACCAATTTAATGAGCTGCTCACGCCCATCGAGGCCGTGATCATTCGTAGAACTGAGTAACTGATAGAGGTGTAGTGTTTTTTGAACCAACACTAAATCGGCAGTTTGTCCACGCGTGTCCGTCCCGGTGGCTCAGTTGGTTAGAACGCCTGGCTCCCGATTCACCCACCCGTGGCGGGGTGGGTTCGAGTCGCTTTTAGGCGCTCGCTATCTGGCCTGACAGGTATGACCTGCGGCCGGTGGCAGCGGTCGCGCTAAAGGTCAGTTGACGTCAGGGGACAGGACGGACCGTGCCGAGCATTGCGGCACGTTAAGCTTTCGCATTAAAGTCTGTCACTGCCTGGAATTGGCGCGACAGATGGTAGGGGTCAGGTTCACACAATAAGCACTGCTTAGCGGGAGCGATGATCCCAGAAATCCATCCATATCAAAGTGTTGGGATCAAATTTCTAAAAATCGAAATTAGATCGTCGCGTCGTGTGCTATCAAGTCACAGAGATAATCAGAGTGGAACGTTTTCGGTGTTTTCGATGGAGAGGGACTTAGGTGAGAGAGAGAGAGAGAAGAGAGAGAGAGAGAGAGAGAGAGAGAGAGAG
>NW_023596448.1:2687826-2736131 GCF_011947565.3 Pollicipes pollicipes
CATTGAGAAGTTGGATGCACTTCTTGTAGCCTTAGGAGGGTGTTGCTGGGGTGGATGCAAGGTTTCGCTTGCCTTAATGGAGGCAGCAAGGGGAGAGCCCCGGGAGGCGTAAATGCGGAGCGCACCATTTCAGTTCAGATAGCAAATTTTCCTGTAAAATGGGACAATATCTAGCAAGCTTTGCAATTTCTGCCAGTCAAAAGTGGTGGCCATATCTCACCTGGGAAATAGTCTTGGGGATATATAAGGGTAGTCACGGTATTGTTCCCTGCGTACCGTTTTCACTTAATCCATCCGACAGTATGGATCAGCAAGTTGACAATAGACTAGTGAGATCATAGTGAAGAAACAACGAAATTTTTGGCACCTGCCCTCCTCACATTACCCTATTTTCACATTTCACTTAATTTAGGTACTGATGCACGACGATAAATGGAAGATTATTGCCCAGTTATAAATGTAATGTAAACATTACGCATGATAACTATTCATTTACGAATAAATATACATTTCACAAAGAGGCGTTACATGTAAATGTTCAGGCACGTTGACTTCGACGAATATGGCGTGGGCATTGAACATTGAAAACGTGGTGATTATGATTTATTTTTTGAAGCAGATCGTAGTACTGATTTGTCTTTATGATCTTTGGAATGCAAAATGTACAATATCAGTTGAAATAACATTGAAGTAACGATGTAAAACAGGATGGTTACCCAGTTCACTGGCGAAATCTCCGTTCGTAATCATGCTACTGTATCTACCAACCTTCGCGTAGTATAGTCAAAAACCATACTACGGGCTTCCAAATTTTAGTTCCCTGGTGACACCACGTCTGCGTAGCCTCTCTAGCAGCCTTGCTTGTAATCATCTCGACAATGATTTCTGATCAGCGTCGAGTCTACATACCACAATAAACCTACCTTTTTAACCGGCAGGAGATAAAAATGTGTCTGTCTTAGGACAAATTGCTCTGGAGGATGTACGATCGATGATTTGATGGTATCAAGTGCTTCAATATGAATTGCGATCATTTGTCAACAAAGTGCAATATGTGTTGTGTTGTCGTCGTCCATAAGTCAAAGTTGTTGATACGGCTAAGAACAACACAAAGGGTACGGTGCATTGATTACAATACTATGGGCTCGTGTATCTAACATAGCTACATCATAGAGATCAGGAATGACTTGTCGAGTAAAGGGAGAGGCCTTGAATTCGTATATACTCTTGAGGTAGGCAAGTATGGCCGAATACGCGGACTTGATTTTTTCATGAGCCAGTCTTTGCAAAGGTAGTGGAGCACCTGCATGGCATTCAGGATGTTGACAAAGCTGGGTGACGACCCTGGTAGCATACAAGTGGCCTGGCTTAAGTAGTGTGAAAACCACAAAGCTGAAGATGTCGTCAATATATTCTCTTTGCGTGCTGAAGACAAGCAAAATTTTGACCTTGTGCTGGGCAATTCTGATGATCATTTCCAGCCACGAAAGAACGCCTGCACCTGCGCAATCTGTTCTTCAAGAGGGTGCAAGTTGTCAGTGAGTCTGCTAAGGCCTATTCAAGAGCCTTTCATGTCAATGCCACTGATTGTGGGCGCGATACCACCAAGGTGGTGCGCATCCGTGACCTGTTTAACGTTGGAATTGGGAGCTCGGATCTTTCAGAAAAGTTGAACGGCTCCACTTGCCTAGGGCTAATTTGAACTGGACCACAGTGGTTGTTTATGCCAGGACTTCTCAAATGTCCGCCAAGGACGTGCTAAAAAAGCCTGATGTGAGAGCAGTGAGGCAGCAACTGAAGCCAAAAGGGCACAAGATCAAAAACCTGACGGCCGCGGAAGCTCTTAATGGGGGTTTTGTGGTCTCAGTCATGCAAAATGACGCTGCCAACCTCTGGCAAACGCTGCCACATACTGGAACAGGGGTTAAAAAGTTTCGGGTGTACCGGAAAGAGTAGGTGACAAAAAACTGAGCCTTTGGTGAACCATTTGCGGACAATTTGACAACCGGCGGACACCTTGCCCGTAGCTGGAAGAGTAAACGGGCGGGACCTTCGAGCGACACATGTCAAGGATTCATCCGGGGCTTCTTGCTGCTGAGAGGAACAGCGTCTTTGAGGTAAGAGGCCGGGCATCACTGGCGTAGGCCTCTCACATTTTCCATTGCACCTCAGATCTAGGGTACTGATCGGTGGACGGGTGTGAGATAAAACGCTTTTAATGCTCATTATGTTGCATGTAAATCTAAATAAAGGTGTTGAGGTGCTGAAAAATGTCCTTTTCATCTGTTGATACCAATTTCGCATGGGTTTTGCCCTACATAGTTTTCCCTACACATTTTTGCCCTACATAGTTTTGCCCTACATAGTTCTTCCTACAGGAAGAACGAGTTCCGCACCTTCGACGATTATGCAAGGATAGTGAAAGTCGCCATCGCTGCCAGCTAGTTGTACGATGACGTCACCAAACCAAAAGTGCTATCGTCTCCAAGTGCTTGTAGAACTATTTTATCGATAAGTGTAGGACCACAGGGATACAGTTTTTCCAAAAATGCGTAAGGGTGAGCGAGGAAGTGGGGAGAGTCAGAAAAAAATGACTAAGTCTCCCTCCGAAATGTACTTTAATCAGTTTCTCTCCATATTTGACGTTCTTTTTCACAGTTGGGAGCAGTGGTGTAGTTTCTCAAAATTAGTTTGAGGGGCTGAATCCTAGAAATTATCAATGGTGGAAAATAATATATAAAAATGACAATAAAAAATCCCAAACTTCCTCCCAGGTTAGGAGGCACTCTCCTACTCCCCCCTCCCCTCTCCCAGACCTCCTCTCAACTGAATAGAAAACCAAATGCTTCTAGGCTGGTTATGTTAAGCATGCCTTTATCTCGTGATGATCAGTTTAGTCTCAATCAGCATTCAGCGTTTGATAGCCAGTAAATGATACTCTAGAACACATGCGCTCCCGAAGCGAAATTGCTTGGTGACTTTGCCGCATTTCATTAAATTTGCCTTTGCTTTTGTGGTTTGCTGTACCTCGAGTTGTATGTCAACGGTTTCTGAAAGATTTGGCCCAGGTGACGGTGAAGACGGTTCCAGATTCCGTCGGTGTCAGGCAAGACACTTTGTCACCCCTGGTGTGACATGCCGAATCACTTCGCTAGATCCTGCATGAGAAATGGAAGGCAGCGGCAGAGGTCTGCCAGGGATCCAGCCCGCAGCCAAGGCATGGGGGAGAAGTGGTGGAAGACCACAATGATAGCATATTCTTGGGTGCGATGGCTGACAAGAAGGCAGGAGTGTAGACCACTCCTTGAGGAACAGAACCTGTCACGGGACCACGGATAGTGTGGAAAATGAAACAGTTCGAATGAATGGCAACACTTCTCATTCCCTAACATGCGTATGAGTGTATTTGTACAAGGATTTGAGTATTTGCTATATTTGGGCTCTAGATAGCCGATTTGTGATTAAAACAGCCTGCCTGCATGTGCATGGTGACTGAGTTGTCATCATATGACACCCAGATGAAGATAAATCCAGTATATTCTTTTTTGTAGTGTATTGCTGGATGTTGATGTTTAATCTTCTTCAAGGTATGGATTGTTGACTCCTTATAAAGAGCCTTCTGAACGACCAAGGGGATTTTGTCGTTGACAGAGACGATTTTCTACCTGGGATCAAGAGGATCGTATGTGTTGGTTCTTGAGCAATGTCTTCAAAATGAGCCATAGTTCCAGGTCTTGAAACTGATGAAATGAGAGTGTCGTTCCTGAGGAACCAAGGGTGGTCTATGAAGTGCTAATTTGGCCCCTCTGACTTGATGTACGTGTCAATGGTCGCATTGGCCTTAGGTTCACAAGTTTTCCGGGGCTAGTCGCCTGTTATTACCAAAAAATCTTACTTATGTCAAGTGACGTTTTTTTACAAATTCAAAATGAAACGAAGTCAAATTCGTCGCAAAACACGTTTTACTGCATTCCAATTTTCTTCTCCCCGTTCTTTGGTTACGGCCACATTTTGAAATGTCAAGTCGTAATCCGTGCCGCTTGGGCAGTTACATTTAGCCCAGTTCACTCAACGGATTAATGGTGACGCTTCAATGATTGTAGAATGCGATTGTGCTACAGTTGTTATGCTTGCTTTTGCAGCACGAAGTTGTTGAAATGGGTGCGATCGTATTTCATATAAACAACTGTCATAGACATTTTATTAGCACATCACCACCACACGCAAACCGCTCACATGCTAAAGACGGACGGTCATTCACGTATGACTGCACACATCGTCGTTCCAACAACATGGATCGTCCTGGATAACAACGCAGAAGTGCGTCGAGCTGACTCCCGTCCAAGGGGATGTCATCCGTTTCGTTATAACGCTTTCGAAAAGTGGCAACATCCAGCTGCGTGGGAAAAGAGACACTCTAGACACAAAGCCTGCATGACGTCATGTACACCATATTTGATGACGTCAGTGGCACAGAAGCCTCTCAATTAGCCAGCTGACTGCTACACCAACCCATTAGTGTCAATGGCTAGTATGTTTGGTGGCGTGCAGCTGGCGCTTCCCGGTTGGACTCTGAGTGAATGGTCCACGATTTTGTCATGCAAACACTATTCTGGAAGGAAGATTGAATCTCGGAACATTTAAACTTCATCATAATTTTATATTTTGTTGTGAGGTATACATAACGAGGGATTAACATCATGCGACGTTTGTAGCACATCGCGTATCGCGCTTGCTAGGCGTTTCATATCTGTTGCTTGTGATCAGTTGCCATGACTGCAGCTTGTCGGATGGATTTCCTGTGCAGTATGCTTTGAACGATTGGTAACATTTAAAATACTCCACCTGTGAGCATTTCATTATCCATATGTGTGCATGCTATGTGTACACTTATTGATGGTAACACTCATGCTTGATGAACATGCACATGCTTGATGGTAACATACCATATTGATGATTTATCTGATTGGGTGTTAGTAATGGTAAAAAACATGCGCAAATGCAAATACACATCTAAACTGAACTATACAAGCCCTGAAGTACAAAACACTATTGATTGTAGCACCATAAGGTCCATATCATGCGGTTTTACTGTACTTACCTTACACCATCACTGTGATGACAAGAGTGGGAGCTGTTACAGATCAAAATTGCAAATGTTCTTATAATCATACCTATAGACAGACCGAATTCTGCAAGTTGATCCGTTCAACTCTTCCACCAGGCATAAAAGACATAGACATGCCTAAGGCTATCTAACGACAAACTAGCTTTCAACAAGAATGATCATGGAATGCAATGCACCACAAACGCCGCATGGCATATAACCCCGTGTTATATAATCATACAAGCAAAAACCGTGCATAGTGATGAGGCTATACTGTTCCAGAACTCACTGTTCATTCCAGAAATGTGTGCGAATAGCGAAATAACGGATAATGTCTTCTCAGTCCAACCAGGAACCGCTAACCGCACGCTACCAAAACGCACTTACTATTCAAACTAATGGGTTGTGCAGCAGTCAGCTGGCTAATTGGGAGGCTCCCGTGTCAGTGACGTCATCAAATATGGTGTACTTGACGTCATGCAGGCTTTGCTTCCAAACTACCTCTATTCCCACGCAAGCTCGAAATGCCCCTTTTTTCGGACCGAAAGGTTCCACCTCGTTTGATAGACTTGCTCCTATTTAATGATGGATCCGCCCAGTTCATTTATTGAGGTGCAGTCACATTTTATGCGCCAAACTGTATATGGCATGAAGCGAATAACTATGACACGCAGACCGAGACCAGCGCTGCACAGTCAATGTGTGACACCACCGTTGTATGAGGTGCTGCAATACAACGCGGAGTCTGTGCGGCAAGGTTTAGTTCCAAAGTAGCAAGACTTGTATGATTCCGGGGTGATTTGCCTCAGAATCTAACAGGCACATGGAGTAGGATTGAAACGAGAAGAGGGTTTTATTTTCGAGACGAAATTTATATAACGTGTTATTCCTACACCGGGCTCCGTTCCCAGCTTTGCATAAACCCTCTGCTGAAATATCCAGTGGTTACGGCACCGCCCTGTCCAATCATGCCCTTATCCACAAATACTGTGGGCCTCTATGCCTACACGCCACCAAGGTGTCCTGGCAGAGCTGTTTTTTACTTAATAGCTCTCCATGGCTATGAGGTTGATCCGGTGTTGCTAAGAATGAGGCCTTGCGGTGTTGATGAGAATGCTGGCTATATATAAATAAAATATGTTATGTATCAGACTCAGCAGTTATCTGATACACGCTAGGATGAAACAGGATGATCACGATAAAAGTTTGCGCTTATGGTGTTTTGAGGCATTACCGTGCATAGTGCGTATACACTTTGCACGGTAATGTCTGTTCTTCAGCAGTGCACAGTGCACATGGACTACGTTCTATTGATAGACATATGACGGCAATGTTAATGGAAAGATGATGATTGTAGTGCTTTGATACAAACCATTCAAGTGATTTGCTAAACCAACAAAGTGCCTGATTTGCAAACTTGCAAAGTGCAAAGCACGTGGTGGCCAAGGTAGGGGATCGAGACCACACCGACCATGGCTTCGGTGCGCAACGCTTAGCTGGGACGGTGATAACTACTCACGAATGTAGATGAACAAGGCTCTTAAATTTGTGCGCCAGCGAATGCTGCCATCCTCTCTGACCACAGCTCCCATTCTGTCAGTGTCGCTGTCCGCGTTGATGGTGATGATCGAAGGTCCCATGGCTGGCATGTACGGCATGGTCAGATCAAAGGAGTAACGATCACCTTCCTGAGTGATGGTGGCGATCCTAGGACGAGGCTCCGCAGCCATTACCGGTTCGCTTCGAGGGACTTCGTACCGGAAGGCGACGGAGTCGCAGCAGAATATCTTGAGCTGGTAGGTGTCCTCGGTGCCGAATAGGCGGATGTCGTCTCCCAGACTCAAGATGGAGTGCGGGTAGATGTCTGAATCCTGCTCAGTGTTGTAGGAGAGAACGGTTTTGGCGGTCGAAGATGAAGGTTCTCCGGTCCTGAGCAGACGAGTGAAGCCGGGCATGTCAGTGGACATCTTACACGCAAGGGTAAGTGATTGGTTGTTGAGCCAGCCGTACACTTGATCAATGTAGGATCCGTACTTGCCAGCGGCGTCGAACGTCTCGTAGATGACACGACAGGTTGACCGCCTCCAGGTCGGTGCAGACGCGACCTCGGCAGGCAATCGCCAGGCTCCAGACAGTCTGAGTCGCGCCGGCAGAACTGCCCGTGCTGCGAGCGCTTCGGGCATGATGAAGTACCTCCAGTCCTCATCCGGCGTCGGCGTCAGGGTGGCCGTAGCTTGCCACGCTGCTGAACAGCTGACATTCTCCGGTAGAATCCTTGAAGCTAAGACTGGCGCAGGCCGAGTCCTGGTGGCAAAGGCCGCAGCAGGCGCAGCTGCCGCCGCCGCCCCGCTGGCACGGTGACGGTGTTGATCAGCGCGGATGGGGCAAGGTGGCCTGTGCTCCAGGCCGTCGTCATGCAGGACTCGGCAACATGACGAGTCCAGAGCACCATGATGGCCTGCCATGACGTTAACCAACCGACAGCACCCGGAGAGAAGCGGCATGCCGTATCTGTGCGCTGTGTCGGCTACAGTAGAACAGACTCTTGTCCCAGACTGTGCCCGCAAGAGGTGGTGACAGCCAAGGCACTGCCTTCCGTTCTCCGCATATCACCTAGCTGTTACGTCCTTGCTGGTCGTGCTAGGAGTGTCCCCGACCCGCTCCGACCGATGGTTTTGACCGGATCTGACGCACGTGACTTACAGCTTAGGGATTGGACCGCATGCGCGAATCGATCCGGATCGTTATCGGCCACAAGCTTCGCGACGCATTCTTTTGCAGCAACAGTGGCACACTCAGGATAATGGTTTGGGTATTAACCCAGCGACATGGACCCTAGACGGGTTAGCTCATCCTATGGGATGTACTATTTTGTTTCCGAGCTGCTGGAAGCATTGTTCTACCCACCCCTTTGGCACGCTCCTGTCAACGAGGACCAATTATTGCCTGAGCCGTGTCCAGGCGGCAAAACGGCTTCGGTGAATAACGCTGAGGTCGCCATGGGAATACCCACTGTTGCACATGCAATAACTCGCCGCGGCAACCGCGACTGGTCGTGTGTTGGGCGCGGTGCTTTAATGTCGGCCTTGCCAGTTTTGAACGACGACCGGGTACTCGTGTGACAGATCAGCGTGCTGCTCAGAAGAAAAGCTGTTGGTTTATAAATGATGCTGTTAACAAACGCAACGACGACAGTAGAACAAACGATCACACGACTTGTGTTTGTATTCTGTGTGCAGTAGATCAAGGTGCTTAACATCAAGATGAGATGAAGGCATGGACATGTCATGGGACGGAGGGGCGCGAGAAGGCTTTTGTATTTGAGCCTTTTAAAGATAAACACGGCACTGAATTCTTCAAGACGGTAAACCTGCGGCGATTGTACGGAAAGCTGCACCATCTTTATGGGGCGTTCCCGGGGGCACCACCAGGGGCACGTCAGTCTTATGATCCAGGTGTACGCGGACATGAGCGAGTGACATGGGTGCCTCTGCATGACGCTCATGTCAGGTGATAGTGGACAAAACATGCGAAAAGGGGGAAGTTGGGCTCAACAACTGCGAGGAAGGGACCAGTAGAAGCCTGGAATACGCTCCACCTATTCGTGTCATCTACAAGGGACCAGTAGATGGCATGAATGACTTCGTCTACGAATGACACCTTTTGTCACTCGGTGATGTTCGGCTTCCACTCGAGTTCTGCCATGCCTCCTTGACATCTGAAGAAAATGGCTAATCGATAAGGCCATGACCTTGTACGCTAGCCAAGGTGAACACCCGCATATAAACGGCTTATCAGGTAAGGACGATACGCCACGAACCGATAAATCCAAGGCAGCGATAGAAAGCGATCGAATCACAGCGCGTGTAGGCATTTTCGCCCGCTTCAGAATGACACTGTGAGCTTTTGATTTTTGTGGGAACAGGTTGTATAAATATGACAATAGTGTTGACATAACAGACTGCTCTTGCAAAAGTTTGCGTAAGTTACAAAGAAGTGACAGCGTAGTTTTCTGGGTAAAAACGAGAAAAGCCTGACCTGGATTTATAGATATGGATAGATGCGAATGGTACGGTGAGATACTCCTATGTGATGCAATTACTATATTGTTCAAACATTTCCTTATTGTAGCTATGTAAGCGATGATGCGGTTTGCCATGGATCTAAGCCTACATTAAATCGGAGAACAAAAAAAAGCACTTTTCAAATTTTAACTAGGGGTCGTGCTAAGCTGCTGTCTTTTACTCTGTCGTGGCCTTCTGTCGGCATGGTGCTGTCGTTATGCTGTCGTTTTTCTCGAAGATACAGTTATAATGCCTTTATGTTATTTCCTCCAACACCGTAGTGACTGTGCGTTCTTCCCAACTCGCATTTTGTTGTAGTGCTTGCGTGTTGCTGACAGCTTAAATCGAGGCTATCCCACCGTGCTGTAGACATGCAGTCCCCGGCACAGAGCACGTCACGCGCGTTCCATGCCGGCTGGCGTAATGAATACTATCCTAGTCAGGGGCGTGAAACGGGATCAGACCCGTCCATTTGCATGCCCTCAGACACTCCTGACGGCGGTACACATGTGCTGACTCGTGGACCCATCATCAGCACCGGCGGGGTCGTGCGTGCCCTGGGACCACGCCTGGTGTCCGCGCGGCGGGAGGAGGGGGGGGGGGGGGGGGGGGGGGGCAGGTGGCGATGCACCGAACGCGCGCTCTGATCGGTGTCGTTCGTCCTGACCTGCGACAAGCCCAGATAAAAGCGGCGCCGGTGGCAGAGGCGCGTCCAGGACTCCAAGCGGGGGTGCAGACGGTCGAGCGCTTTAATTCGCCGCTAGGTGAGGTGCCGTCACCCTTGGTCAGAACGGGCAAATAGCGCGCGAAATTAGTGGACCCAACTCAGATGGGCACTTTCGGACATTCTACCAAAATGAACAAATTGGTAGTAGAAACAAGAACAAAATAAACGGAGGCCGCACGCAAGTGGATTAGAGGCCTAGTTCTTCGCTGTATCTGCCCCTTCGTAGCCAGTGGCCTGATTTAGTACGCCATTCGGTGGGTCCTTGGCCACCGCGTGGAGCCGCAACGTGGGACCACGACATCAGGAAGTCCGTACTTAAGAATTATGTACTTACTTGCGGAAAACATTTTACCGATCATCAACAGCTTGGCAAGTTAAAAATTGGGAAATGGCGCAGGCTCGCAACGAACCAGCTGGACGAATAAGGCTGTGGCCCAGCTAGAGCTACAGCCTTATTAGTTCAGAAAATTAACACTGGTTAAATGAGCATATAGATCACACAGTGCACTTAACAGCACATTCGCAGCGCAGTGTTTTCACTGTGCACTTTATGATCAGATTGTTTTTATAAGGAGTTTGATGGGACCTTGTAACGGCCTGTTTGATCAAAGTGTGTCATTAAAATGACTACTGTAAAATTTACTGCATTAGACTGGCCCAGGCGCATGCAATAAACTGCAACATTTTCAGCGATGAAAGGCACCCACACCGCACCGCATCGCGTTGCAATGGTTTTAATCAAGGGTCGGGGCTTCGCAAAGCACGGCAGCCGCAAAAACATTATGCGTTAGGATCACAGCATTTCAGCGCTAGGATAACCTTAAAACGCAGCTGTTGTAATCTTCGGGCCCAAGTCCTCGCCCGGCAGGCCTCGCCAGTTACACGCTGGACGCTGATACCTCCAGTCAGACGGTTTGAGACATTCGGAATATTTTGTCACGTCGTATGCTTTAGATATATGGAATAGTTTTGCATGTCGCGTGCTCTGCACAGACTTGAAGCTGGCGCTCGTGAAGGATTTCCCCTGCTCATCGGGAAGGCCTGCCTCGTTAGGCGGAAATGAAACCCGCGTGCTGATACCGTGCCTGGAACACTTGCCGAGTTTGGCCTCAGCCTCGAACCCACGATGCTGGACGAGACCAACGTGCTTGAACAGCCGTTATCTGCGGCTCGCTGAGCTGCGAGCCGCGGACTGCACGCTGGACTTCTTCACCGCTTGGCGTTCGCGATCTGATGTTGTCGGAAGCATGGCCGGCTATCCCTTCACCCGGGGCAGCGGTCAGTATCGCTCGCGTGGTACGGTATCGACCCAATGCCGGCGGGGCAGCGCACCGGAAACAACCTCCATATGCCTCCGGTGCTCAAGTGTATCCCCATGCGTACCAGCGAGCCCAATGCCCTCAGTAATAGGCCGCCGTTGTTTTTGGCTGCTTCGATCGTGCCTGTTGCCGCTTTTGGCTGGGGCGTGACGAGGGTCTTGACCGGCCCCCTGCGCCGCCAAAAGCAGTAGCCAGCACTGCTGGCATAACGTCGGAGTTGTTTTATTAGATTGATATGCCATGCGTATGTACATTCAAATGGACCCATAGTTTAGTATGTCATGGCCAGTTTGATCACGAGTTAGAAATCTTGCGGTCGTTGTAGCATAGGCAGTAAGTAACACATTTATCACAGTACCATGAGCACCGTATGAACATCACAAGAACCCCACAACCTATCATATCGTACTATATCATCACACATTATAGCATTATAAACATACTATGTTGTCGATGCAAGCGTGTTGTGCATAGGCGAGTTTTCTTTGGCTTAAATGACCTATGATTCGTCCTGTATCATGCAAACATCCTCTCGGTTAGATGCACACCTTTTGATCAAGGAATACACATAGGCACCCACCACCAAGTGCCTAAAATCTCCTCCAGTGTTCACAAATTATCCTATCGTAACTTCGATCTCGCAAATTGAACAAGTCATTCAAACTGAACCCTGCTAAGCTGGGTGGTGTGACTTAAGCCTTGTGCCTACACGCATTGTTACTTCAAAAACCAAGACTGGCACGGCTGCGAAGACAATCGCGTTGAGTAACATATGCCAGTGTTATGCCGACCAGGTGGTGCGACTTTTAATAAATGCAACCAGACCATAACAGAAAAATATCCTCGTATGCTTTCCGTGTAGAGGATTAGACATGGCTTGACCTCCGGATGAGCAATGTATGTTTATAATCGCGTTACAATTTACCGCAATAAGATAAAGCAAATAAACGTAGGACGGTCGCTTCCAATTCTTATCTGCGACAAAAGTAGGTTAGCTCGTTACCGGATAAGTAAACACAACATGAAATCGACAACGACCAGACAAAATGGTCAACACTCATAATCTGTGACAGACGGGGTTTTTCATTTTATATGGGGTCTGTAGAGGCATCGAAAACTTAGCTACCAAGCGTCATATCTTTAGCGATTGTGAAGTTTTATTTCGGAATAAACCTCAGTGTGGCCTCTTCTAGCGCACTCATCCTGCGGGAAATGATGCATGGCAATACATGAAATAACAACAATCTGCTCTCGTTTACTCTCCATGTAGCAAGTGTGTATTACATGATTCGGAAATACATCCAGAACGTCAAATACCAAACTACATCTACAGCACTGCTAATACCATTCCTGCAGGTCCTCTCGCAGCACTCCACGTCAGCACGCAATCTACGCTCGCGCAAAAACGCCGCACACGAGGGTTCCGGTGCAGTCACCGGTCAGACACACCTCTTCCTCAGTGCAGCGCGCATGCCGACGCTTCCGCGCACCGCAACAGCCCGGTCGGTGGCGACACACGCCTCCTCCGCCACCGCCCTCAAACCGGCTCGTTGGCCCACTTGAGGAAGGCGTCGCCCTCCTCCTCGGTGAAGTAGTTCCTCCAGTCGCCCACCTGCCCCTTGCGCATGAAGGTGCCCTCCTGGCCGGCGGTGACCAGGCCCTTCTTCTCCCAGTGGCGGAAATTGGTGCCGGGGTTTTCCTTCATGGCGCCGAAGCTGGTGTGCCTCACGATGCTCTCCACCTGGTCGTCGGTCACGGGCCGCCCGAGGAAGGCGGCCACTCGACGGACGACGGACGCGCGGTCAGCGTGCAGCTGCTCGTACGTCACGCAGAGCACGGTGTCGGAGTGGCGCAGGTAGCCCTGCACGTGCTCGCGGTAGGGCGCGTGCATTACCTCGCCCCGCACGAAGCGGTCGCGGAGCTCCGGGAAGGTGCCGCGGTACTTCTCGTAGTTGACCATGCGGGAGAAGTGGTAGTAGGACACGCAGACATCGCGGGGGTCGCGAGTGACGTAGAGCACCTTGGCGCCGCTGGTGTGCACGCTGGGCGGCAGCAGGTCGTACATCAGGTGCGTCTTGATGAGGCGCGGGTCGTCCATCTCGTGGACGGAGCGCATCTCCATGTTCACCGCCGACGGCATGTCCAGGAGGGGGAAGCGATACTCAAGCGGCGTGTCGGCCTTGCCCCCGGCGCCTGTCTCGCCGTGCACGATCCTCCACACGATCTCTTGCAGCCAGGTGGTGCCCGACTTGGGGAAGCTGGCCACGAAGATGTCCGTGGGACGCGCCTGGAAGCGCGCCCAGTGCTCGACGCAACCGTTGACCAGGTGGTAGTTGGTGAGCACGGTGCCACGGTGGCGGAAGTGGCGCACCAGGGGGTTCTTGTAGTTGGGGTCGGCCGGCAGGATCTTCCAGTCATCCGGTACCTTCATCTGGGCCAGCTTGGCCGCCATCGCCTTGGCATGCTGCTCCCGTCGAGCTGTCTCCTCGTCTGTCGCGCTCACGGTCGCCATGGCAACACTTGCTGTTGTCTGCGCTGTTGCGCCGCTGGTCGAAACAATAAAAACCAGGTGCCTTCCAAAGCCGAACTTCTTACTTGCCAAAGACCACGGGCTATCTCACCGGACTGTCTTGCTACCGACAGACGAATGTACCGCCCGACGAAACTCGTGACTTACTGACAAGAGCGAGAGCGAGATTAGGTTTCCCTCAGCTCCCACTGATAGCAGCGGCGCGCGCCATCCCACTGGTCGAGCTTGAGGACTACAACACTGAGGCCTGGCCGGAAACTCACACTGCTATGGCCAACTGCAAAAACCTACACTCCAGCATTATTATAGCTAAAAAGTGTAAGTGTGCGTCAATGAACAGGCGCATATGTAATTATCTCTCATTTTCACGGCTTAGTGCAACGCGGGTACCATGGCCTAAAGCACAATAATCACTTGATTTCGGTGCTATCCGAGCAGAAAACCTGTTGAGTGTGCTCAATCCGCAGACAATCTGATCATCAGCATGCCAAATGCGAGATTGTGGTGTTGAACTTTGAATCTCCGAGAAACTTCCTGAAATATACGGATTTCTGCAACCAGGTATTCTTAGGTCCTTCTCCGGGTCAGCCAACACTTGGCGACGGTCGGTACAATAAATGGCCTGCACGGTGTGTTGGTTAACAGTAAGACTATTAGGATAGCGGAGCAAAAAGTTGATCTGGATCAAGTGTAATACATCATAAATTATGTTGAATTAAGACCCGCTGGATCCCGGCGGGATCAAGACCGGCTGGATCGCCAGCCGGATCAAGGCCGGCTGAAGCACCGGCCCGATCAACACCGGCTGTATCACCGGCGCCGGCACGGACCACCGACTGAGAGCGGCTCGTCCAACAGTCCTCTGCCTGCTGGTGTGCACGGCCGCGCTGGCAGCGAGCGGGCGGTGCGGCACCGCAGCGGTACCCTAGCTACATATTTAAAGGCAAGTCTAATGCATCGTTTTTTCCTGTTCCTTAAAGTGAAGGTGCTTATGAAGGGAGCGAAAGGAGCCGTTTCCAGCGGCCCTTCATTCATCGGTGCCGTCGCCTTGCGGGCGGGCGTTGTGGTTGCGCTGTGGGTTACCGCGGGACCCATCTCGTCTGGCGTACGGTAACGCCTGAGCTCAGTTGGGCGCGGCTGGCTGGGGCAGAATGACGTGGCCACGGGGTCGCTGGAATGGTGCGCCGGAAAGAGCGATTCGCATCTCCCGACGCTTTGACCGTTCTTAGCTTTGAGCGGTGCTCTGGAGTTAGGGAATACGAGCACACATAGCTGCATGATAGGCAGCAAGCAGCACTGTGTATGATGCGGGGACACATAAAGGAAGAAAAAACATTACAAATCATGTACTACATTTATAACACACATAAGACAAATAGTGGCCTCGCCAAGATGCATTTAGGGTACAGTGAAGCGTGAAGTTGCTGGAAGTGTTTGGTGTAGTCGTGTTTGGAGTAACGTGGCAAATAAATAAGGATATTATCTCGTGCAGGGTAGGAAGGTGGCAGCTACTTGACTTTAAAGACAAGGATTGTCAAGATAGTGCCAAACCACTGCCTACGACATGTTTTCTGACACCATTCTTATTGTTTTTATATCAATATGCACTGCATTGTTTGGAGAAGGTAAGTATGCAAACGTGAAGGGGTTGAAATATGTTTGAATTACCATGTCTTGAAATATGATAAAATATATACAATCAGCACCAACGTAAGTCATGACACTAAGGTGTGTTGATATGGTGGTCTAGGTGACCAGATTTAATCAGAACAATTAAGTTACATCAGCATGAGTCCAAAAAACTGCCTGCATCATGGTATTTTGGAACTTGGGTTAAAATGTGTCACTGAACAATTCTGCATAGAAAGCATCAAAGTTGGGTGTATTTGTGATCCAGTGACATCAGACAGAAGCTTGATCCAATATTGCTATTATATGTTAGTATTATGGTATATGATATGGTTGGGTTATTTATATTTTTCATAAAAAACCTGCTAGATTTATATTGCCTAGCTTTGTTGATTTTTTTTACCCCAATTTGAAATTCACTGTGAATAAGTTATAAGTGATGCTTCCCAAACCAGGGGTGATATAAAGGAAAGGTAGAAATGCAATTATTGGGTTATTTTGTATATTGCGGACATGTGTGTGTGTCTGATATAAACATGAACAATAATCCACAACACATGAATGAGGACACTTATGAAGAAACAAGGCAATTCATTCTCATATTGATCTGTTGCACCCATATGTAAAAGTAAAACAATTTGTAGTGTGGTTCATCTGGATTTTAGAGTCAGCTACTTTTTGGAATACCGATAGTTATTCCTTTTGAGAATGTTGATTTTTCTGACTTGTAAGTATCTTTTCACCTTTTTATAGTGATTTTGCCTGTCAAACAATTATGCTATTTTTATGTGAATTCCACATAACACTACTACAGTTCTACTAACACTTCTACTGATTATGAAACAGGTTTGCAACCATGTCAAATATTAAAAAGCAGAGATAGTGATGTCTTTCTTTCTGTCTTAGGCAGCTGTCCCGTGGACTAAAAAGAGCAATAACAGAAGCACCACTACCAATGGCTTTCCAGTCATGACATAAATTGTAAGGCAAAATTGACAGAAATTCTCAGTGTGTGCAGGGGGGGGGGGTAGATGCATAACTATGCTTTATATATGTCTTCCCAGGTGTTAAATGTAAAGTTTCAGCTTTCATTGCTCCCACTGTCCAGCTGGGCTGCTGGGTGGCAACTTAGGGTGCTGGATGGTGCCCCAGCATGCCAGGTAGTCTAGAGTGATGGGTGGCACCTCAGAGTACTAGGTAGAGTCCCATGATGCTGAGTAACACTACCCAGGGTGTTGGGTAGTACTGCTGCTCCCCCTAGAGGACATGCAAATGCTCCTGGCTGGCCATACATAGGCAGTTCTTTTTAAATATTTTGAAACTTTTTTTCAAGATAATAGGAGCAAGTGATGGATTAGCCAGAATATATTCCTTTCATGCATTTTATGTCATTAACAACCATGCATTATACCTTGATATGGGATAGAATGCCGGGAGATATTTTGCCATCCTGAGTTGGGTGAAAAGTCCATAATTTTTCAAGGTGAGCATTGGATGCCACATCCACATTGGATTGTTATTACAAGCTTTACATCTGCACATCTGCATGTGTGAACTGGATCTACATCTGATGCATTTTGTGCTAGATGTTACACTGTTTTTGTTATATGTTGATGATCATCTAATCCTGTGGTATCATTCTTGCCTTCAAGGACTCACATGGCTGCTAGTTTACCGAAGTGAAAAGTATCAGAAGCTCAAGGCCGAAGTAGAAAGGCAGAGCAAAAAACGTAAGTTCGGCGTTTTGCGCGCGCGACGCATTCCTTACTTAAAGCTTCGCGACCTTTCACTATGAAGGGTAAACAGATGATGCTGACATTGATTATTTGTGCACCATTATTGGCCCAGTACCACCCGATATAATTTTTCGGACTGTCTTACCACTAACTACCTCCTGCCAGCATTGTAGGATGGACAACAGTGTTACTGCTGGTATTTGTCGTTTTGTGGTGCTTGAAGGCGCGCCAACTGCAATCGTCATGTAGCACGCGGCCTTAGAAATGTATTTGAGCGGGGCTGCAACATATATGTGATGTGCGTGTCCCGCAGTGGAGCGGAAAAAGGAGGCTAGGGGAGACGCCAGCGATCGGCAACAAAAGAAGAAGATCGAGAGGGAGGAAGAGAGGCTAAAAACCAACAGTCGCGAGCTCTCCATGGTCAAGATGAAGTCCATGTTTGCAATCGGTTTCACGTTCACTGCTCTCCTCAGCATGTTCAATTCAATGTAAGTCGACGCTGTGCGTCACGACGCCTCGCAGAACTGTCACATGTACAGCATATTCGGCGCAATACTGGCATCGTTCTCGTGTCTGCTCTTTCCGGACTACTAGTAAGACGTACACGCTGGACAGAAATGCTGTTCGATCAAGTTTGTATCGGCCTACGTCGACATGACTTTGTTTCTCAGGCGTAAAGCTCGATGATATGCGGTCGGTTGCACCTGCTCGTTGCGCCACCTCCATTCTCCGGCAGTGATGCTCAGTTTGTCATCGGTGCGGCGTGATGCTCAGTTTGCCACTGTCACACGATGACGTCACTGGCGTTGTGTGCCAGGCATTCATTGGCTGTGACGGCTTCGTCCATGGCGTTTCAGTTTTGACGGCCGGGTGGTGGCTCGTCTACCTTTCGAGCCGATCTCGTTCGTGCGCGGCTTGTCGCACCGGAATCTGGTGGGCGAGGACTTCAGGGACTGCTCCTTCATCTTCCTCTACATCCTCTGCACCATGTCCATCAGACAGGCGAGTGTTCGGCGGCGTCCTTCGCCCGCTCTCGCAGCGTCGATGGACGCCTTTCTGTCGATGTCGATGCAGATTTGGATTATGGAAGGGCCTCGATGGTTTCTTTTCGTGCACAGGTATAGTCCAGCTGCTTGGAAACGCAGTTAGTTTGTGCGTATGCCTAATCGGCGACTGTTTTGCAATGTATCCACTATCAATTTTGTTTCACGCATGTGAGCAACGTCACGGCAGAACCCGTCGGATCCGCAGCAGGATCCGTCAGATCCCTCCACGGTATCCGGGCCGCACCCCGACTGACAGCCCCTCCCCGTCGCGCTGCAGAACATCCAGAAGCTGCTGGGCTTCGCGCCGTCGCGGGCGGCCAGCAAGCAGAGCGGTTTCTTCCAGCCCCCGAGCCAGCAGAGCTAGGGCCGGCCGCGGCCGCCGCCAGCGGTGCTGGGCGGAAGTGGACTGGCGCGCGCGACGACTATAGCCGCCCGGGGGCCGCGTCGGAGGCACGTGGCGCGGCCTGCGCCCGGCGCGCGAGGCCGGGGCACTGGTGCAGCTGGCGGCGCCGTTGATCCGCTGCCTGTGTGGTGCGCGGTGCCGCCCGTACCCTCCGAAGGAGCGGGCTGGGTGGCGCGGCCTGCGCCCGGCGCGCGAGGCCGGGGCACTGGTGCGGCTGGCTGCGCCGCTGACCCGCTACCTGTGGGGTGTGCGGTGCTGCCCGTACCCTCCGAAGGAGCGGGCTGGGTGGCGTGGGCCGCCAGTGCGGTTGTTTGCCGATTGAATACACGCTGTGCGATTGCGTTCCGGCGTACCAATCTGCAGGCGGCCGCGCGTCAGGCGGGCGAACCGGTCTAGCGACGAGAATTTGGCGCGATAGAAGGCAGACGCCTGCCGCTCGAGACGGCACGGTATTCAGTGACGCACCGCAAATATCACCGTCTTTGTATTGGCTGAACATTTGACGAGCATTCATCTTCTAACGCGGCGTACGCTGCAGCACCGCCGTCATGAGGCCCCAGCGGCCCGCCGCTGCCTGGGGCGTCACAATGGGGCGGCACCAGCGGGACCCGCTGGGCACTGCTCTCCCCAGACCGGACCTCACCGGCCGCCCAACACGGCCTCGCCCGCCGGTACTGCTCGCGCGCCGCGCCCCACCCAGCGGGTGGCACTCATAACTGGCCGAAGACCGGCGGGGTCGCACGCAGCCATTGGGCCAGTGCCGGGACGTTATGGCCAAACACGACGGCTTGGCGAACCGTCAACGCAGAGGTGGGGTTGTCACGTCACAAAGGGTCGCTGACTGTGGCATGATTACGCATTCCACGGACATGAGTGGCGGAGTGCGGCCATGACGTCACTTCGGTCAGATCGCATGGTAACGCATCCCGTGTCCACGAGAGGCAGTTATTCATTCGTTAAACGGGATGCCGATTGTCAGATACCCATTATCAGATGTCTTTACCGCTGGGCGACTAGGTTACACGCACCACGATTCACCGGCGTCGCGGCGTCGCACCACCGAGTGCATCGACGCCGCAGACTCGGCTCATCCTGGGCGCTAACAGGTGCACACTACGTCATCGCAGCCGCCTACGTCACGGCCGTCCGCCGCTGAGCGAAGATCACGGCCTCACAAGTACCAGCCGTCGCAGGCCGACCCAGGGCAGCTCGCCAGCGTTCATGCTTTACACGCCGCGGCTTGTACAAAACAAACTGGCAAACCACACAGTACAAATTGCACGACAGGTCTAGCACGGGCAAACATTCCCAGTGACGGCTAGTCAGCCACACTAAGTTTGTCAAGAACTAGAAAGGTAACAACTGGCACAGCAGCCTGGCGCACCACAGCGACCTGCCGCGCTGCTGGTGGCACAGCTCTCCCCGCTCGGGCCGAGGTGGGCTCATCTTGAGCACAAGAGCCACCCTAGCACGTGACTACGGCTGGGCGCGCGGCCGGAGGTCCCACCCAGCCTCCGCACCGGGCCGGCCTGGCCGGGCGTCCCACCCGTCTGCCGCCTACATCGCCGCCCGCTGGGTCTCCCATCCGCCTCTGGGGTGCCCTTCCCGGAGCTGTCCCAGATCCCTTACGAGTGCGTACCGTCCCACCCCCGCCCGCCAGCCCCGCGTACCGCCTCGGCGGCTGTCGTCACACGATGTTCTGCTCCAGCAGCGGCTTGTTCTCCAGCACGCGCTTGAATCCCATTCGGGTGAGGTCGATGGTGCGGAACTCCCCATCCAGGATGTGCTCGGAGATGGCGCGTCCCACCGCCGGCGCCTGCTGGATACCTGCGGCCGGGCGGCGAACGTCGGAGGTCAGAGGTCAGAGGTCGGAGGTCCCGGGGTCACGCAGTCGGAGATCCTCTGGCGCTTGGTGGCGAGGGTCGGAGGCCGGCACCGCGGCCCGGCCGCCAGCCACGGACGGACGGTGCGGCTGTGGAGAGGGACATGGCGGCGGCGCGGGGCGGGGGCGGGCATGAATGTCGCGCAGACGCCGCGCCCACCACCGCCACCGGCGGATGGACTCCGAGCGTCGGAGGCCATTACCGCGGCCCGGCCGCCAGCCACGGACGGACGGTGCGGCTGTGGGAGGGACATGGCGGCGGCGCGGGGCGGGGGCGGGCATGAGTGTCGCGCAGACGCCGCGCCCACCATCGCCGCCGGCGGATGGACTCCGTCACTGTTGGAATGTGCGCTGGAACGTGACGGTATGGGCCAGACAACTCCCATTCCCACGGGACGATGGTCATCCCGATGTATAGCCAAGACTGCAAGACCACCCAGCGAAAAACTCGTTATGTACCGAGCGTCCAACAACGCCAAAACCACCTCGCATAAAAACCAGCGCCAGTATTTTCGCCCTGCCGGCCTCACTGTGTGTCCGTGTCTGCGCGTCTCACCATGTGTCTCACAATATGTCTCACCGTGTGTCTGTGTCTGCGCGTCTCGCCGTGTCTCACCGTGTCTCACCGCGTGGCTGTCTGCGGGTCCCACCGTGTATCTTACCGTGTGTCTGCGCCTGTGTGTCTTACCGCATGTCTGTGTCTGCGTGTCTCACCGCGTGTCTCACCATGTATCTCACCGTGTGTCTGTGTCTGCGCGACTCACCGTGTATCTCACCGTGTCTCTGTTTGCGTGTTTCACCATGTGTCTGTGTCTGTATGTCTCACTGTGTGTCTGTGTCCGTGTTTGTGTGTCTCACCGTATGTCTCACCGCGTGTCTGTGTCTGCGTGTCTCACCGCGTGTCTCACCATGTATCTCACCGTGTGCCTGTGTCTGCGCGACTCACCGTGTATCTCACCGTGTCTGTGTCTGCGTGTCTCACCATATGTCTGTGTCTGTGTGTCTCACCATGTGTCTGTGTCTGCGCGTCTCACCATGCGTCTCTGTCTGTATGTCTCACCCCGTGTCTGTGTCTGCGTGTCTCACCGTGTCCGCTGAAGCCGGTGGCCAGGAACATGTTGTGGTGGTACGGATGCGGTCCGATGATGGCGTTCTGGTCCAGCGTGTTGTAGTCGTAGAAACCCGCCCACGAGCTCTTCACCTGCGGAGCCGCGGCCTGTCAGCGGCGCCACCGGACGCGACGCTCCGCGTGCGTCACACTCAACACCGGGTGGGGCGAGGGCGAGAAGGGAACACACTGGCTCTTGTGTGGAGCGCGACGGACGTGGCGCGAGGTGTGGGCCATAACGCGCCAGCATCGTGCAAAGTTTCGGCTGCTGTGCGCCGCGACGCGTCTCTTTCCGCGCGATCCGACGGAGAATACGAGGCTACCAGCGGGGGCGCACACGAGGTGGAGGCGTACCACCCGCCCTCATCGCCGCGAATATACATGCCCCGGAGACATCGCTGTAATGAGGGAAATACCGGTGTCCGAAGGGCAGCTAACTTCGCACAGCTGAGTCGCGAACAGCAGCACCGCTAAGCGTACACAAGAGGCTCAAACACCCGACAAAACAGGCGTCACACGCGCACGCAACACCCTCTGTCGAGCCACAGCATGGACTGCTCCCATGGGGCCTCCTTCCTTCACCTATCCTGTGTGCAGACCTGACCACTTGTGCACCGGCAGAATGGCGGCAAGCACTACGGAACGCACGCGGCCACCCGCTCCCCCCCCCCTTCCCCCCCCCCCCCACACGCACACGACGGGACGGGCCGCCTCGGCAGAACGCGTCAGCTACCTTGAGGTTCTCGAACGAAGGCACACGCGCCGCCAGGTTGGCCCAGATGTGCGACTGGAAGTAGCCGTGGTCCACCTCCAAGTCACCAGTGTCCGGCTCCGGGTCGTCGACCGCTCCTGCGCAGCGAGGTCACAGGTCACACGCCGTGAGGGCGCGCGTCGCGGACAGCTGGCACGCGGCACGAGCGGCGAGCGACGGGAGGGGGGGCTAGGCGGGGAGCGACACGGAGAGCCAGGGCGGAGAGAGAGGGCGGGTAGCGTCACGAAGGGTGCGAGCGGGGAGCGACGGTGGGCGCGAGCGGGGAGCGCCGCGGAGGGTGCAAGCGGGGAGCCACGGAGGGCGCGAGCGGGGAACGACGGAGGGCGAGGGCGGAGCGGACAACACAACCTGGGGCGAACTGGGACGCAGGGCTCAAGCGACTCGAAAACCAGGCGGATGAGGTGAATCATGAGTGGATTGTGGATGTGTGTGACATTACTAACAACTCAGGTCCCAACACAACAGCAGGGTGGCAACACGATTCATATCATTCTGTATTTGGGTCAGTATAGTGCTAAAAGAACATGACATCTTTCGCTACACGCGCCTGTGTTGTGTGAACCTCCAGCTTAACTAACAGTGACCCTGTAGTAGCTCACCCACACGTGCCCATTCGTATAAGCTAGACCATCCGTACCCCGTAAGGGAAAAAGGCAAACAAACGTGCGCTAGCTGACGCGTTTGTAATCATTGTGCAGACTGCAACCTTTTAACAGCGCCCTATGGACTTCTTTCAAGAGCTTCCAACACCGTTCGCACGTTTCCTGAATGTCCCTCACGCAGGGCTCACGACGCACACTTGGCAGGTCAACAGCGCGTGGCGCGCGGCAAAACTGGCCGTAGCCGCCTGACCTGTGGGAGACTTCCCGCAGATGTAGTGGCCACCGAGCCCCTCGCGCCGGAAGTACGTGCCCGTGGGGTCCACCAGCAGCGGGCAGTCGAGGCCCGGGCCGTCCGGCGAGTGGTAGAAGTAGACGTACCGCTTCCTGGCGGCGGAGGGTGGCGCGTCATCGGCCGTCAGCTGAGGACGGCGTCGGCGGGGCCTCCAGAGACGGCAGTGACGAGGTGGCGTGAGCGCACGGGTCATCAAGTGGGCGCAGACGCACGGGTGCAGCCCACGCCCCGGCGGTGCCCGCGCGTACGTCAGCACACCAGGGGTCGAGCGTCGTCCGGGACGGCATCACACCCCGAACACGCCATCAAAGGTGCGAGTACACAGCTTGGCGGAGCGATATCACACGCAAAAGACGCAAAACTGATCACACACGCCGCCTGGCGCACATCCTTCAGTCCCGACCTGAGCGGCATCCCTTGAGACCAAAGGTCGCTACGCCAACAATGACGTCACATGTGTGGCCGTTCAAAACGGCGCACCGTGCGCGCCGTTTCACCCGAGCTCGCCGGAGCGCGCGCCGGTGGCGGCGCACCTGGGCTCGACGGGTACGGGCATGGCCAGAAGGCCCTCGCCCTCGCCGATGCCGGCCAGGCGGGCCACCTCGGCCGTGTTGGCGCCGGCTGCCGTCACGAACACGGCCGCCTTCACCGTCTTCACCTCACCGTCGGCCTGCCGCACCTGCGGCGACCGGTGTGACGTCACTGTGGCGTCGCCGCCTCGGCGCAGTCCGTCAGCTCACCGAAGCTACGTCATTGACGTCACATGAGAAACGCCGTGAGAAGCCCGGCTGATGCGACTCGGCTACGCTGACTGGCACCACGTGAGAAGCACGGTCCGACTGCGCCACACTGTACCGGCCTGCTGGCGTTGTGCGCCCCCTGAACAAGGCGCATTTAAAGAAAAAATGGACTGACGTCCCGCGACGAACAAAGGCTGGCTTCCGCGCCTCGGCCACCCACTAACACCACCTTAAACGCGCGACTTGACAAAGGTGCTCTTCGGATGCAGTCCAACGAACGCCATTTCCGGTAGATGGCACCAGCCTAAGGTGCCCTTACTAATCAAACGTAAACTCAAATACATACCGGCACATACGCATTTCCTATCACGCGGAATAAATAACATGACGCCACAAAGCCCTTCGCCACAGCTCATCCCAGGTCGCATCCAGCGCCTAGCCACGGTCTGTGACACCATCCAGTGAACACAGTCACCAGTGCTCGGCTCGCGCCGTGCCTTACCACCACCCGGTCCAGGACGTAGTTGCCCCCCGCCACCGACTGCCTGCCCGCGACCTGCATGTTCGCCACGTATCTGTCGACACGGCTCAGGTCGGCCACCACGCTCCAGTACAACAGGGCACGAACAATGTCCGGTACAAGTAGTGGCAGTTTCACGAATGACTCGAGCGGTGGGTGACAACTGTATCAGAGCATCAAGCACCAACCGGTCTTGAACGTGATCGATGGCGGCTGAAACAACGTCATGATCGTGACCACAGGAACCCCTGCGACATCAGCGAGATTAACTGAGCGTGAGCAGCGCACTTGCCTGGACTCGAAGCCGGCCGCCTCGCCCTCCACATACTCGACCCCCATGTGTGTGGCCTTGCGTCGGAACGCCCGCAGAAGCAAGTGCGGGTCAAACCTGCGGCAAACGCCAGTGGTTTCTGTGAATTCAGCACGTGAGCCCAATGGTTTCAGCAATCCCCTGAAGCCATTCTGGGTCAGCCCAGCCACAAGTCGGGGAAAGGGAGAAAATTCCTACCCCGTTCTCCGCCGTGACTCTGACCACTAAGGCGGGCTGAGTCCTACCCACGCCACTCGCAAGTGAGTACACAACAGTCTCCCTTTCCCCTAACCATGTCACGCAGGTGGAAGTGCAACAGCAGGGAGCGCACGAGCCACTTATCGCTATCAACAGCGTGCATAGCCAGTCCGGAGCAAAGAGGCGCGCGGTGAGAACAGAGCACGCTTACTACTCATCGTTCTCCGTCTGTGATAAGCAACATGGCGACTGGTGAGAGCGGGAGCGAGCACGCGAGCACACGTACCATCCCTTGTTATCCTGGCCATGGCACGCGAACACACGTAGCATCCCTCATTCTCCTGGTCATGACATGTGAACACACGTACCATCCCTCGTTCTCCTGGCCGTGGCACGCGAGCACACGTACCATCCTTCGTTCTCCTGGCCATGGCACGCGAGCACACGTACCATCACTCGTTCTCCTGGCCGTGGCACGCGAGCACACGTACCATCCCTCGTTCTCCTGGCCGTGGCACGCGAGCGCCACGCCGTCCGTGTTGACCCAGGGGAAGCGCTCCTTCATCCGGGCCGGCGTCATCAGCTCCACCTTGGCGCCGTTCTCACTGTCGGGAGCCGAGCAGGCACGGCGTCAACGCCTCACGAGCGTGGACAGCGGACATCAACGTCTCACGAGCGTGGACAGCGGACATCAACGTCTCACGTGCGTGGACAGAGGACGTCAACGTCTCACGTGCGTGGATAGAGGACGTCAACGTCTCACGTGCGTGGACAGCGGACATCAACGTCTCACGTGCGTGGACAGAGGACGTCAACGTCTCACGTGCGTGGACAGAGGACATCAACGTCTCACGTGCGTGGACAGAGGACGTCAACGTCTCACGTGCGTGGACAGAGGACATCAACGTCTCACGTGCGTGGACAGAGCACGTCAACGTCTCACGAGCGTGGACAGCGGACATCAACGTCTCACGTGCATGGACAGCGGACATCAACGTCTCACGTGCGTGGACAGAGGACGTCAACGTCTCACGTGCGTGGACAGAGGACATCAACGTCTCACGTGCGTGGGCAGAGGACGTCAACGTCTCACGTGCGTGGACAGAGGACATCAACGTCTCACGTGCGTGGACAGAGGACGTCAACGTCTCACGTGCGTGAACAGAGGACGTCAACGTCTCACGTGCGTGGATAGCGGACGTACACGCATATTGCACAGGCTTGCCACGAGGGTGTGGACATCTGAGTGCAGCCAGGTTATGCAACATGTGAAATCCTTGATAGCCATGTTCGGGATGGTTTATTATGCACATGAGGTAGCACACAGGATAATCCAGTATGCGCCCACCAGGTGCAATGTGGGACAGTGAGATGTCAGCTGACAGCATGTTGCAATATTTAATTAGTCAGAACCAGGTGTGGTGCAAACATGGACCAAGGCTATAGTATCCATCGTGAGAAATATTCAACACTAGCTAGGCAAGGCCAGGCCAGGCCAATCTAGGTCAGGTCAGGTCAGGTCATGAAGGTCAGGTCAGGCCACACCAGTCAATGTAGAGAGGTTTACAGGCCAGGTCAGGTCGGTCTATAAACAGCTTAGGCCAGATAGGGTATGGCACAGGCACATGGGTAACATGAGATACAAACCTGCATGATATGACACACACTCCACTGGCATGACATGTACATCTAGATGACATGTCACACACACTCAGCTGACACAATGTGTACATCTGGGGATATGGCACGCACACTCGGCTGACATGGCACATACATCTGGGTGACAAGCCACATACACTCACACCACATGGCATTTACACCCCAGTGACATGCCACACATGCTCAGCCGACGTGATATGTACATCTGGGTGACGTGGTACGCACACTCGGCTGACATGGCACGTACATCTGGGTGCGGTAGTTCTCCTCCAGCCGGGCGGCCCGGTCGGGCGCGGCGCACATCAGGTACCCCTGCGGGTGGAACTGCACGTCCGGCGGCTCCTCGCCCTCCACCGCCAGGAAGCGGTTCACGTTGCGCAGGAACTGCGCCGAGAACATGGACATCTGGATGTTCTCGGGCAGTGAGAACTGCTGGCGCAGCCCGCCGACCGAGAGCGGCGTGGACGCCGTCCGGTACTGTGGACAGGTCGGCGGCGGGTCAGCGGGGACAGACGCTGGGGAAGGGGAGGGGGACGGGAGGCGGAGATCAGCCGGTCGCCTATCAGGCAGTCACGCAGCCATCGCCAGAAGCTTTACTAGAAGCTGGTGGCGGGGGTTGGCCAGTGTGGCTGGATCGCGCATGTGGAATGACATTCAGCCTCAGCTGTATTAGCTGTGTATCAAATGTCTTCATGTTTCATTCCTTTTTCCCAATATCTACACGAAATCGCGACGTTCACATCCGGCGAAAGACGCGGGTGTGTTCACAGCCGGCGAAAGGCGCGGACGCACTACCCAGTCAACACAATACCACATCAACACCTGACTAGAGCACCACGTCGCTTAGACGGAACACAACCATCCCCGGCCCTCTGTTCGCGCCAGCACCACCGACACCACATTTCCAGTCCTGACCCCCAGCGCTCACCGTCGAGTCGCGCTCCACGACCACCACCTGTACCGCCGGGCCGGCGCGCAGCTTCAGCCAGAAGGCGATGGCCGAGCCCATGATGCCGCCGCCGATGATGCAGACGTCGCAGTGGGACGGGTAGTGGGTGCGGCTTTGGTGTCCCTCCCACAGGAAGCGCATGTCTGCCTTGAAGAGGCGCGCCACGCGCGAGAACGGGTCCTCTGCCGGCGGCGCCTTCTCCCGCGGGATGGTCTGGCCGGGCAGGCGGGGCGCCGGCGGCGACGGCGGCGGCGCGTCCTCACTGTCCGCCGGCCGCGCCCGGCTCGTGTGCAGATGGCACGAGGGGCGCGCGCCGCCGCACGGCTCCAGCTGGCGGCGGCAGCGCCACGTGCGCCGCGCGCAGGTACGCAGCATGGTTGTAGGTGGCTGATGAGGTGGAGTGGAGCAGCCACTACTGGGTCACAAAGAGGCTGGAAGGTACCCAAACACATCAGTATATTGTTTGAAAATTTCAGAGGACTTTTCAGGCTTGAGTAGATTCAAATTGTATTATACTTAAGGTGGTGGCAGCAGAAGTGCTATGTAGCAGGTGAAAAGCAGTCATTTTTAAAGTGATTCCTTTTGGTGCAAGACACTGAATAAACATTAAACTATTCTCTAGTTGGGAAAACAGAAAGCTGTTCTCTCTACTCACCACTCCTTCAAGCCTGCCAAGCCTCCCCCCCCCCAATCCAGAGTAAAATTTGTCTGCAGCACAATATAAGGCAGAGTAAATGTGTAAGAAATGTTAAAATATATATTAAAGCAATGTTTTTGCCATTTTTGTCATGACTACAACATTGTTTATTTCAGATGGGCATCATGACTTTTGTACTTAATGCACCCAAAGGTCCAAATCATCATCATTATCATCATACTTATTTGATTTGGTTGTGTAAATATTATTTATTTAATAGCACCTATTTATCTAGCCAGGTACCACTCTTCCAGAGTTCTGTCCAATGGTGAGTGTAATTCTTTAAGTTTTCAGCTACATTGTGCTACATTGTTCAGGGTGCGAAATGTGTGCAACATGAACATCAGCAAAAATACCAGATTGTCATGGAATTTATGTTGTGCATCATATCAAGTTCCAGGGAAATACATACATGCCTGTAATATAACATGATTGTAAATGGTTGAATATGCACACATTTCTGACAAAACATACATGCACCACGCCTATGAAATAGCATCTTAGGTCAGGGTGTACTTTCCTACCTATCGTTAGAAAAAATCATTGTACACCATTCGTCGTGTTTAAGGCAGGACATATCGTAAATAATCTCAAAACAGGTAGAATCATGCTCCTACCTTCGAATTTCAATAGCTTCGATGGCGGGCCCCTGAGCGCCGCGCGCACCGCACGGCCGGGACTCCCCAGCGCCGTTTCTGCGTTGCTGCTGGGTAAATACAATATTTCTGCTTACCAAGAACTCTACAAAATGTACAGGACCAAAGTAAACCATTCATCATGTTGAAGGCAGGATATATGGTAAATAATCACAAAACAGGTAGATTCATGATCTTACCTTCAATTTTTTATAATTGCGATGGCGAGCTCCCGAGCACCGCACACACACAGCACCTGCGACACCGGCGCCATTACTGCGCGGGTCGCAACATTACTGCGCATCAAGCAGCATCAAGAACCATAAAAATGTACCGGGCCAAGGTAACAAGAATCCGTGAAATTTGATCCTCGACGCCAACGGGACCATGGGCTGCAGGGGGATTGGGTGGGGAATGTAAAGCAAAATGAGAACATGGCAGCTAAATAAAAGCTCACTATATGGCACCTATATATGGCATGGAACATGGACGCCAATGGGATGCTGGGTTGAAGGGGATATAGGGTGGGGAGGTAAGGTTAGGTTAGGTTAGGTTCGGTTTGGTTCGGTTCAGTTTTGGTTTGGTTTGGTTTGGTTCAGTTCGGTTAGCTTAGCTTAGCTTAGCTTAGCTTAGCTTAGCTTAGCTTAGCTTAGCTTAGCTTAGCTTAGCTAAGCTTAGGTTCTGGTCTATTCTCAGGTTAGGTTAGGTTAGGTTAGGTTAGGTCAGGTTAGGTCAGGTCAGGTCAGGTCAGGTCAGGTCAGGTCAGGTCAGGTCAGGTCAGGTCAGGCTAGCTTAGCTTAGCTTAGCTTAGGTTCTGGTCTATTCTCAGTTAGGTTAGGTTAGGTTAGGCTAGGCTAGTTTAGGATATGTTCTGGACTATTCTGGCCAGTGTGTTTCATAAATGTACCTAAACTTGATAAGAAACGATTTTGGTTTCTTTATTATTGTTACCTTGGTCCCGTACATGTTTTACGGTTCTTGATAAGCAGAAATATTGTGCTTTCACAACAACGCAGAAAACGGCGCTTGGAGTCGAGGCGGTGCGGTGCGGTGCGTGCGGCGCCCGGGAGCTCGCTATCGTATTTATCAAATTCGAGGGTAGAACCATGATTCTATCTGTTTTGAAATTATTTACGATACATTCCGCCTTGAACACGACGAATGGTTTACCTTGGTCCCGTACATTTTGTAGAGTTCTTGGTAAGCAGAAATATTGTATTTGCACAACGGCAAGCAGAAACGGCGCTGGGGAGTCCAGGCGGTTGCAGTGCGCGCGGCGCTCGGGAGCCCGCCATCGAAGTTATTGAAATTCGAAGGTAGGAGCATGATTCTACCTGTTTTGAGATTATTCACGATATGTGCCGCCTTAAACACGATGAATGGTGTGCAATGATTTTTTCTAATGTTAGGTAGGAAAGTACACCTACACCGCATCTTATTCTTGTGTCAGCTGACACAGATTTATGTAGAGAACATTTACATATACTAATGTATATACTCAATAAACACATCACCATACTCACATACCAAATATATGTCATCTAGAAATTAAGCAATGCTGGCCTTGAACATGTGTGTTCAGGACACAGTTTCTGGCAGAGGGATTGAGTGCATAAGCATATGTTGGTATTTCATGTAGATATCAGGCAGGCGTAGAATACAATATGCAAGGCAGAAAAGCCCTTCAATTAGGCATTGTGTGGTGGTTGTGGGGGTGCGGGAACGAATACGGATTCAGCGTCTTTAACAGATATATCCATATATACAGAGGACATGAAAATTAAAAACAATCACAGCATTTTCATGACACCCTAAAACAATGCAGAGCGACTACTTAAAAAAGAAACGCACATATACGAACCGGCAGCGCTTACCAATCGCACAATGTGCGCAGCTTTACACTACGCGTTAACGGATGTATTAGCTGCTGCTTCCACCACTAGGTCGCAAATAATTTCCATGTCATCTAGTATATTTTAGCATTCTTCTGAATAACTCATTACATAATGATGCTGTTAAAAATTATTATATAAAAATTTTGAAAAGATTTTACCATTTAACTTGCAAGTTTATAACGAATAGATTGTACTCTGGTGGCAAAAATAAAAACTATTCTTACTCAGTGAAGTGTACCGCGGGGCCCGCGTAAGGGTGGCCAGGTAAGCGTAGTTGCGGGTGTTAGTTGCTCGTGTTCGATGTGAATTGATGAATTTACAACGTTATAACCACCACGAGGAATGATAAATGATTGTTGAATGATACGGGAAAACGCAATATGATTATTCTTGGCATAGGCCCACCTCGTACTTTGCGCGTGTTGTGTTGAGTGTTGTGATTATCAGTTTTACAGTCATTGGTATTTTGGGAGTTAATGCTCCATTCCTTTATGAAAATCATGCAGATGCCAGTCAGCAAACCACGTCATCAACATGGACAGTTTGCTTGAACTAGGTTTATTCTCCAACATGCAGGATCCTGTCTTGATTTAGTTAGAGCCGCGGTTAAAGTGGCCACCTGATCAACACCCATGCTGCGGTGGGTTTTAGTCGCCTTAGTTGTTTGCCACTTTTTTGGCTTGGATGGCCTACTGTTGATGGCAGTGGTCATGCCTGCATGACAGGGCAGTGATCATGTAGTGTCCCTCAGATTTGTGGCTCTGCATCCTGCCAAGCCATTTTGCTCAAGGGGAGATCCAGAATACTGCCTGTGTTGTGGGTGGGTGTGTATGAAGGGTGCCTGTTAGTTGCTCTGGCCTGGTAGGCTTAAATCTAAGAAGGTTTCCAGATTTTCACAGCTCTTCAGACCTTGCTTTGCTATACCTCCAGGGTTGTTTTGAAACATGCTTCTGTTGGTTGCATCTGCCTATGTTTTATTGAATATTCAGAACTGTGAGAAGAATAGCTTAACAGGGACTATTTGGAGACATTGCCCATTTTTACCCATTGTGTCTATCCCGTAGTTTAAAAATTTAAATAAAAATAGAATAAAAATAAGATAAAAATAAAATTTAATAATATAATAATAATAAAATTTAGATAAAAATAAAATAAAAAAGGCATTTGGCTCTTTTTTGGCATTATGTGTTCGGAGGTCTTATCCCGTTATACTGAGTTATTGACCTTTGATATACCATAAAAGGCTGTTGAAAGGACAGTTAAGTGAACACATTGCGTATAATAAAAGTACTTGGTGCTTCAAGCCACTCACATTATTTTTCCTTGAGACGCTTTCCTTTTATGTTTGGCATACAAATTTTGAAAGAAGCATGACATGCCTTGGCTTAATGGTAATATTAGGTCGTACGCAGGAAACAAACAAATCTGTAGTATAATAGGAAGAATAGGTCTGATTAAGATATGTGATGTGACAAGTGATCAAAATATGTGATGAGAATGCTCATTGCTTAATTGCAGGTCTTGAACATGGTTTTTATCAACTCCTGATCAATTCTGGTGCTCAGTGTTGATTATGATCAGCGTGCTGTTCATTTTGAGGCTTAAGGCTCTCAACCAGTGAAAACCTCCTGTCTTAGAATGCTTGCAGTAAGCAATCATGCTTTCCACCATGGCACTCAGGGAGTAGTAGTTACTTTTGTGATTGGACCCAAAATCTAATCTCAGTTCAGCTCATTTCAGAGGAAGGTTATTCTCACCATTGTTTGCTTGCGTCTTCCATTCAGACCCCAGCTGCCCAGGCTGTGGGGTGCCCATCATCACTAAGTTTTCACACTTAAAACAGGTTGATTACATATTGGTAGGAGAAAAGACCAGAGCCTAGGATGTGGAAGTGCTGGTGATTGCAGTATGCTGTAGGACACACAGGGCCCATGGTGTGGCAGGTTTGAAGGCAAAGGTTTGTCTGGAGAAGTTTGTAATAGTAAAAGGTTTGTTTTTGTATTGTTCTCTGTAAATATTTCAGTCCAGAAACATTGCTACCAGTAACATAAGAGACACTTCCTTTAATGTGTTTGACATTGAAGGAAGTGTTCCACATTTGTAGGAGAGTTTGAACTGAAAGAGCTATCTTTAAGACTTTTTGATGTAACTCATAGATCTACCCTTCTTAGAACCTAATCTGCTCTAGTTCCTGAGCTACACATCAGTGAAAATTGGGAGAGTATTTCAAGGTCACCTTGGCACTCATGACATCATTATAGCATCACTCAATTCCTGCCAATCCGTAAGCCAGTGGCAATTGAGGCCGAGAGGAATAGAATGGCTGAGCTGTTCATACATGGCATTCATGAGCACAATATACAGGTATAGCAGCCATTGATTGGCTCCCAATCAATGTTGTGCAAGGTATCATGATAATTGGTCAATGATGTGTTGAGGAGCATATTTATTAAACACAAATATTGTGTTGTCTTGAGCAGTCTTCTGCTTAAAAGTGTTCCACTAGATATAAGTGAGGTTGGTTCATCATATCTCATGCTTGCTTCAGGATCTGCAAATTTGAAACATCCCCATTTTGTACATCTTGTGTACATTTCCATGAGATGGTTGTTTGTTCTTAAATTGTCTAACAGTTTAACACTATTTCAGGTGATCAGCACCATCTACACCTGGTTTCACATTGAAGCAACCAGAGACAGAGATGACGAAAACAGTCGGAGTTCACTGGTTCCGACATGGACTTCGTCTCCATGACAACCCAGCCCTCGCGGAGTTGTTGGCTACTTGTAATGAGGTGTACCTGATATTTATCTTCGATGGAGAAAGTGGAGGTAAAGGTGCATGTGGTTATAGCCTTAGTGTGAGTAAGGGTTTTCATGTACCTGTTTGTATTGCCCCTTACCCCACACTTGAATGCCTGAACAAATGTAAATCATTCAGCATTACAAATGTACTTGTATGTCATAGTTGCAGAGAACTATATCCCTCAGACTGCAAGGCGAATTATCTGTGAGTGGGGGGGGAACGTATTTAAACGCGCAGCAGGCCACCTATGTACCTCTGTTGGTTCTATCTGTTCTATGTTCTATGACACGATATTTGCAGTGAACATTTCACTATGCCCAAAGATAAGTACTGCCGTCGATTAAGTATCAAACAAAACCAATCGTATGCAAGGCCGCGACAAGAAACGCCACAGCATTACAATGGAATGCGGTGGGTTTTCATTTTTCTCTGACGCACAGTCGCCGTTATGGGTGCTGACCTTTGATGTCGGTGCGCCCTAAAGCTTCAAATGATCATCATCCCATTCAGAAACCCGGAGTAAGTAACTACTTGAAGTTTCTACAACAGCAAATGCCAGTTTTCCGCACTGAAAAGATTCTGCCATTGAGTTGAATGCCACTGAACTGCCATTCCACTCATGTACTAAGAAACGGACCACGAATGAAGTCGCAGCCTCAGCCTGTCTTAACACGCGCCCGGGCGGCCGGTAGATACCCTTCGCCCAGGTGGGGTGGGGGGGGGGGGGCAATTTGACCCCCTGAGATTCGGGAACTAAGAAAGCTAGAAACAACAAATTTGCAGGGTGTCTTGACCTGCACGTGAACTCACTTAGGTCAAATTTTGAGTTCCCTAGGTCATGACCTTCAGGTCAAATAAGGTCAAACAAGGTCAAATTCTAGGTTATCGCGAAAATGCCCCAGAACGTAGGAAGCTGTTTCTAAGCAAAAGTTCAAAAACCCATCTGAATTCGGTGACCTTGTTTGACCTTTTGAAGGTCATGGTGACCGAACCATACAAGACTGCTCTGAGTTTTGCATTTGAATAGCGACAAAGATTACGCTAGGCAGTTTGTTCATAAAACAAACTGTCGACCTGGGTCATCTTAGGTCAATGACCTTTTCTGACCTCTAAGAAGTCAATGGAAGATATATAATGCGGTTCCTGCTGTCAATAAATTCGAAATGAGCACCACAAACTATCCCATACAGCAAGCCCTAGAGTAATAAATCAGGTTCGTTGTGACATTGATCTGACCTTCATACCTGACCTTAGGTCAACGCAATTTGTTCATTCAATATTTTTGATGACTAGGAAAGCATCTCAGGGATGTATGGCTTCGTCAAACACTCAGTTATCCTATAAGATTGGACGATTCGCTAGAAATTGCCTTCGCTGAGACCATGGTCTGACTTTGACCCGCCATAGGTCAGCGACCTTACAAGTCACATCTGAATTTTTACGTCAAACGATCCACTATTCAATTGTCCACAGCCAAGCCAAATTTGGCGCGGCTACGCCGCGCCGTTCGGAAACCATCTGGAAAAACCTTTGGGGGGGGGGGCAGTTTGAGCCCCCCACCCGAGCGCGTGTTAATATCAATTAAGCATGGCCTCAACAACCTGCTGAACCAAGCTGTGAGAGGGGTAGATCTTCGCCACCACTGATTTTACCACCACACAGTTTTCAGCGACATGTAGCTTGTATTGCGGTATTACAAGGCCTCATGCCATTTCTCAAATGTCATGTCCCACATGGCATGACATACATGTCATCCCACATGGAATGCCCCATATGTCATCTTCCACATGTCATGTCATACATGTCATGTCCCATATGCCATCCCACATGTCATGTCCCACATATCCCGTACCGCATGTTATGTCCCACATGCCATATCCCGCACATCATGTCCCACATGACACGTCCCCCACATCTTACCCTGTCAGTCTTGCAATGACTGTCATGTCAAACGTTCAATTTAATAACTGACAAGCTGAAAAAGGCGGTTTAAAACCAGTGCCTGATCTCGGTTACCCCGTCTCACACCGCTTCGAGGCCAGCACCGTTTGCTAGTGTAGCGGACAGACAGTGGGCTTGGCAAGCGTGTTGGTCGGTGCTTACAACCTGCCGCACGCACATCGTTTCCACGCAAACCATTGGTCCACCGGTTTTGGGACGTTTTTAAGGATCGGCGTCAGATATCGCCACATCGATAATCAGGACCGATAAAGGCCAAAAAACCTGCTTAAGGTGGTATACTGATAATCCGTGCTTACATAAGTTCTCAAAGGCAAGAGCTCCACTCTCTTAGAATTCGGTACACAGGCGTGAGTTAACACTCAGCTCGGTAACCGTTGCCATGTCGCCCATTCTACGGGGCGATATACATCCTGGATTATATCAATGTGTTCGAGACGATCTGTGATGTCAGTTCTTTTTTGTATTATTGTGTCATAGTTATTGAGGTTTTGATATTTGTAATATTTGAGTTGTGTTGTCATCACACATGATATAGTATGGGTGACAGCACATGAGAACTATCTCACCACATGCAAGTCAAAACGGAAATAACGTTCCATCACCTCATGTGTCTCGATTTTTAAATAAACAAGCTGTGCGGTCCATTGTTTACACGAGCCCCGAGTGCGTTGGGCAATGGGCTTATGTACGCCTTGACGTCATATCGAATCATAATAACTTCCACAAGTTAATCGTATGGTGTCACTTCAGGATTTTCCATGGATTGGAAGTAACGTGATGCCTTGTATTTGAAATTGTGTGGATGCATATATTGCTCTAAGTGCTGCACAATGGGCGTTCATCGCTGTTCGACGTCTGCACACTAAGTATCGCGTCGCGATGTTGCCGTTCGACATCCGCACACCAAGCAGCGAGTCGCAAGCATGGGTGGCAGACACGTCCCACCGCGGCCACCTCAGCGCGCTGAGCTGTGAGAGGGTCCTCAGGCACGCGACTGATCGGATACAACCGGCTCAAGTTCCTGCTGGAGTCGCTGGAGGACCTGGACGACCAGCTGGCGGCGTACGGCGGCCGCCTGGTGACGGCGCGCGGCGACCCCCGTGGACGTGCTGAACATGTTCAGGGCCGACTACGGCATGACCCACCTGAGCTTCGAGCAGGTCAGCCCCGGCCCCGGCCCCGGCCCCGGACTTGGACGGCGTTCTGAGTGGCTCGCGCGGCACGGCGGGGTGCGTGTCTCGGTGGTTCCAAGGCGAGGGCGGTTTTTGCTGTGCCGTGGTTACGCCGTCTGAAGCGATTTTTCAAGGATTTGTCGAAGCCTCAATTGATAGATTGATGGGATCAGCGTCCCCGCGAAGAAGGGCTGTCGCATGAATCTTAACCTCGCTTCCCAGCCGTGAAATGCCGGGTCAACGGCATTGCAGCGAAAGCCCAATGTGCCGCAATGCTCGGCACGGTCCATCCTGTACTCTAACGTCGCCCCACGCTAAGCGCGACCGATTACGGGCGCTGTCGTTTTGTGGACACGAGAAACCCCTCGCGGCTCACGTGTGTGTGTGACGGCCGGCTTGCGCCGCCGCGCCCCCCCCCCCCCCCCCCCCCCCCCCCCCCCTCCTTTCCCCTCCCGCTGCGGCCAGATGACGCCCCGCACGCGCTCCGCAGGACTGCGAGCCGGTGTGGCGGTTTCGCGCGACGACCGCGTTCGCGCCTGGTGCCAGCAGCACGGCGTCGACGTCATCGAGCGCATCTCGCACACGCTCTGGGACCCGGCCGAGGTGATCGCGGCCCAACGACGGCCAGCCGCCGCTCACGTTCGCCATGTTCCACGTGAGTGGCGGCGGGAGAGGACCGCCCGGTCCGGCGGCGGCGCCGTGCGGTCCGGCGGCGGCGGGGCACACGTGAGTGGCGCCGGGAGAGGACCGCCCGGCCCGGCGGCGGCGCCGTGCGGTCCGGCGGGGCACACGTCGGCTCGCGGGGCCGCGCGGGCCGAGGCCTCCCTCCGGGTTACCGACCGAGCGCGCCGCCGGACTGTGAGGCCGTTTTTGAGCCCGCTCGCTCGACACTCGCCCACAGCCCAGGGACTGATGGTACGGGCTTTGGTAGCACTGAGTTGGCTGCGTGATAAGATCGACAGTAGTCCGCCGTGAACCCTGCTTTTTATCGCCGCGCCGCCGGCCGTGCGTTGTCCGGCGCCGTCGGTGACACCGCGGCGGATCTGCTGTTCGCTCTACTCTGTGCTCTGACCCGTCACCGCCTGACATTCACTCCACTCTGACCCTGACGTCGCTCCCCGTGTCGGCCGCAGCAAGTCGTCATGGCGATCGGCCTGCCGCCGCCGCCGGTGCCGTGGACGCCGCCCGACGCGCGCCAGCTGCCGCGCCTGGACGTCGACCGGCCCCACGGACACCCGGTCGAGGTCAGTGGAGCCGCGCCGGCTGCGTTGACCCGGCCGCAAGCGGGCTTCATGTGGTGTGAGCTGACTGATGTTGAAGTGCTGTGGACTGCCGTCCAAAGGCAAAAAGGTCTAAGGGCCATTGGTTTGCATAACACTTAGGCCTTTTTGCCTGAAGACAGCGGTGTAGGCTTGGGAACCTCTTATTATCTAAGAAAGCCTGTTTTTTAAGGTCCTTTTTTTCTTCGGTGTTTTGAGCTCGGTCAAACGAACGCATTGGACAATCACTGAAATGTATTACGATAATAGTTGACCTTGTCAGCAGAGCTCAGTCACGCGTGACCGCGAGGACTGCTGGTAACGCTGGGTATTGCCAGAATAGTTGACCTTGTCAGCAGAGCTCAGTCACTCGTGACCGCGAGGACTGCTGGTACCGCTGGGTATTGCCAGAATAGCTGACCTTGTCAGCAGAGCTCAGTCACTCGTGACCGCGAGGACTGCTGGTAACGCTGGCTGCGCTCACCTGCGAGGCCGCAGTCCAGGCGAGCTTTACTTGAAATGCGCACATCTTTTTAACTCGGGCGAACCGGGCGTAGGCACCACTCTTTCAAGGCCATTGTCATTGGGACCTTACGACGCCCGCAGCTGCTGAGGCTGTATGACGTCGCCTGCCTCCCATCCTGGCAGGAAGGACGGGCACCACGGGGTATCGAACCCCGGACCTTTGGTTTCCCAGGCGCGTAGCGGTTACCGCAGGCGTGTTAACCACATCGAGCTTTTAGCAATGTAAAGCGCAAGCTCTGTAAAGGCTGTGTAATTCTACGACACCTGTGTAAATGTTTAAAGGCACGGGCATGTTACCTGTTTCATAGCCCAGGTTTTTTCCTGTAGCAGCGCAACATCATCGTTTCCCCTTCCCACATTTGATTAAACGTGGAAACACTGAAATTTCCAACTCGCAAAAATGTCAAGAACATGGATCGAAGCCGGGCCTGGATCTGACCGACCCGGCGTCGCTGCGACGCGACGTCAACGGATGTGAACGGAGGGGAAAAACAGGAAATCGTAATGGCGATGGTGTGGGTCATTGTGGGCTGGAGGTCACGCGCTCTCGTGCTGTCGTTCGGGGAAGCTAACTGGACTGTTCCGCGTCTCCTGGATGGCTGGGACAGGAAAGTGATAAGACAACATGTCTGTTCCCGCTCTCAAAACGCGACTAAACAAAGCCCTGGCAACTGCCGATCCTGTAGTGTGACAACTGCCTCACATGAGCCGGTGCGGTTTGCGACGCGTAACTGGCCCGCCAGTAGGATGTCGCCGCAGCTGTGTCACGGTGCTGGCCACAGCCTTAGGTCGGGCTGGTCATGCTGTCGATAACTTCCGGCGACAGTCGGCGACTGGGGCAAGAGCAGCCGAATGCGTAAGGCGTCCAGTCGATGTTGTGTGCTGGGGTTCAGCAGAGCTGTAATGTGACCCGGTTTGGAAGCGGCGCTACGCCGCGGCTCAGTCGTCAGGGACTGTCGAACAACTCGCCAAATGAATCGCAGCATCCTTGACTTAACGGGGACAACCAGTTCTGATAGATGTTTGGGGGGGAAGAGGGCGGGAGGCATGGCCCTCCTTTTTTATTTACACTTGACAAGAGCCTTTTTGTGATGCGTAGGAAGAACAGACCGAGCGCACGGGTTTGGCCGTCCCACAGTTTGGGTCATTCCCGCGCCCTTTGCGCGCGCTTGTGAGTGACGCGCCTGGCATTGTTCCGTGCCAATTAGCTTTTTGCGGGCGAAGCCCAGCCGTATCGACCGGTGGGAAGTCCTGGCGGGGCTCCATGGCTTCAGCGGGACCTTGACCCCGAACGCATTCGCCCAGTAAACGGCAGCTGCCCTCCAGCGGCGAGAAGGCGCCCTCGGACGGCTAACAGTCGCCACACTGACGCCATGCGATGAGACAGCTGGGACGGACGTCGGCTCAGCGCGGGTGAGACCGTGTACGATGGCATCATGCTGAAACGACCCAGACAGCGGCCGCGGTGGTAACCAAGGCGACCCAAACCATGCCGGGCGTCCTGCACGATTTTTAGCCGGACAAAACAGGATTTGGATATGTCCAACTGTGACGATCTAGTTGGGCGGGTAGAAGGGCGGGCTTCGGTATTGGTTCGGCAATCAGGATATAAGGGACAGGAACTATCCCGACCGGTTTCATGTGATTGGCCTGTGTAGCGGTGGACCATATGTGGCAATAGATCACGCCCCAGGACAGTGTTAACGTAGGGAAACGGTCACTGTTCAGGGGCGATGCGTTAACCCGTGTACGCGGTGGGGTGGGACGCGGTGGTGTCGGCGGGTCGCACGCCGATCGTGTTGCGGGTGGGCTTGAAAGGGGTATAAGTGGTGCTGCTCAGGCTGTGTAGAGAGAGTCTCCCTGTCGGCGTTGTGTGCGGCAGTTCGCCGTTGTGTGTGGGGTGGTCCAGCCGCGATGTGACCCCGAATACAGCCTGCGAACGCTCTACTACGTGAGACGCCGAGGTTGGAAGGTGCGGCTTGTTGTTGCAACTTGTCGAACGACAGAATGCATGTATATATATATATATATATATATATATATATATTGTCATTCGACACGTTTATATAATGTACATATATATATATATATATATATATATATATATATATATATATATATATATATATATATATATATAGGCGAAGTTTCGTCCCTTTTTGTGGTGAGTTCTGCGTATGTACGTACCTTTGTTACAGAACCGCTCGCTTTTTTCGGGCCCTCGCCCGGATCAGGACAGCGAGCCTCGCATTCCCAAATGTAATCACACTGCAGCCAAGCGAAAATAGAATCCAAGAGTGGACCACTTCCAATTGGTCGCCGTTGACACGGCAGCAAACTAATACGGGGCGGCGGCGGGCCTGTGCTGGGTTACGTCACTCTTTTGCGCTCATCTTTTTAGTTGCTTCCAGGTCTTCGCAGAGCCGAAGAACTCATTCAGGTCTCTAGTGAGCTCTTTTTAAATCCGAGGCGAGCAGCTCCTTTGAGTTGTAAGCTTGCTTGGTGGCGTCACATTTCACCTTTTTCGCATCCGCCAACGTTCTCGAACCTCCAGTTTTGTTTTCGTTGGAGCCATGTCAACAGCCCGTGTATGGGCCCCCGTCTCCCCGTCTCCCCATACGCTGTCTGCCCGGCATGTCGGTTCCGAATGCTGTCTTATCACATTGCTCCAGTGTCGCCGTCCGCTCTCCTTGCGTTTATCCGGTACGATCGTCCCTGGCGTGACCTCGCCGTCCCTGCCCGGCCCTGACCGGCTCCGGCGCGGTCCCGCTCTGACCTCGCCGTCCTCGCCCGGCCCTGACCGGCTCCGGCGGCGGTCCCGCCTTCTGACCCTCGCCCGTACTCAGGCCCGGCTCTGACCGGCTCCTGCGCGGTCCCCGCTCTGACCCTCAGCCGTCCCTGCCCTGCGCCTGACCGGCCTCCGGCGCGGTCCCCGCTCTGACCCCCTCGCCGTCCCCGCCCGGCCTCTGGACCGGCTCCGGCGGCGGTCCCGGCTCTGACCTCGCCGTCTCGCCCAGGCTCTGACCGGCTCCGGCGCGGTCCTGCTCTGACCCTCGCAGTCCTCGCGCCCGGCCCTGACTGGTTCCGGCGCGGTCCCGCTCTGGACCCTCGCCCGTCCCGCCCGGGCTCTTGACCGGCGCCGGTGCGGGTCCCGCTCCTGACCTCGCCGTCCCCGCCCGGCTCTGACCGGCTCTCGCCGTCCCCGGCCACGGCTCTGACCGGCTCTGGCGGGGTCCCGCTCTGACCCTCGCCTCCCCGCCCGGCCATGACCGGCTCCGGCGCGGTCCCGCTCTGACCTCGCCGCCCCGCCCGGCCCTGACCGGCTCCGGTGCGGTCCCGCTCTGACCGCGCCGCCCTCCGCCAGCTGTTCGCCCGCGTGCCGGCGGTGACCGACCTGAAGCCGCTCCCGCCGCCGCCCGGCGAGCACCAGAAGAAGTACGTGGGCGGCGAGACGCGCGCCCTGCAGCTGCTGGGCGAGCGCATCGCCTACGAGGAGGCCGCTCTCAGCCGCGGCATCGTTATGCCCAACCAGTACAGCCCGGACCTGCTGGGGCCGCCGCGCAGCCTGTCCGCCTACCTGCGCCACGGCTGTCTGTCGGTGCGCAGGTGAGCGCCGGCGGCAGGTTGGGCGCCGCGCATCGTGTCGTGCGCAGGATCTTGTACTGTGTAGGTGACGCGCAGTACCGTGCGTTGAAACCCGCATAGTGCGGTGCGCAGTAGGCATTATCGCGTGCCGTGCCGTACACAGCACCGGGAGCAGAACCATCCACTGGCGGGTGTGTGCACCAACGAGGCCCGCCGCAGCGTTCCACACGGTACACAAACGTCCTACGCAGTGCACAGCATCCTACGCATTGCACAGCATCCTACGCAGTGCACAGGCATCATACACAGTAAACAGCATTCCTACGCAGCACCTTAGGTGAATCTTACGAAGTATCTAGCACGGCACGCTGCAGGGGGATCCATGTCTGCCTCATCATCCCCGTTGGTGAGATACAGGTATTGCGGTGCGTACTGCGGATCAGCCGCTGCCGCCGTGTGGACTCGGTGCGGTGCCGTGTGGACTCGGTGTGGTGCCATGTGGATCGGTGTGGTACCGTGTGGGTCGTGTGTGTGGTGCTGTGTTGACTCAGTGTGGTACCTTGTTGACTTGTGTGTGATGCTGTGTGTTGACTCGGTGTGGTGCCATCTGGGCTCGGTGTGGTGCCATGTGGGCTCGTTGTGGTGCTGTGTTGACTCGGTGTGGTGTCATGTGGGATCGGTGCGGTGCCGTGGGACTCGGTATGGTACTATGTGGGCTCGGGGTGGTGCTGTGTTGACTCGATGTGGTGCCGTGTGGACTCGGTGTGGTGCCGTGTTGACTCGGTGTGGTGCCGTGTGGACTCGGCGTGATGCTGGGTTGACTCGGTGTGGTTGCTGTGTTGACTCGGTGTGGTGCCGTGTGGGCTCGGTGTGGTACCATGTGGCTCGGCGTGATGCTGTGTTGACTCGGTGTGGCGCCGCGTGGCCTCCATGTATACGGCGGTGTGACCTGTGCCCGTGCCGCCGGCAGGATGTACCACATGATCCAGAAGGTGTTCCAGTCCAGCACCAGCGCCCACAGCCACTCGATGAGCATCTGCGTACAGCTTGTTTGGCGCGAATTCTTCTACACCATGTCGGGGCACAACCCGTACTTCGATCTGGTGAGCATGGGCTGCATGTGATCTCTGTTGAGAACCACTGCCTGTCATGAATAGGTCAGTTCTATGTGATCTCTGTTGAGAACCGCTGCCTGTCATGAATAGGTTTAGTTCTATGTGATCTCCGTTGAGAACCACTGCCTGTCATCAGTAGGTCAGCACGGGTTCTTCCTTATTTTTCTTCATGCGGAGCTCCTATAGTGACCAGACCAGGTGAACACGAACTGTTCAGCTATGTCTGGTTGTTAGAATAGCAACATTTTGCATTGGGATGGTACAGTTTTATTTCAACTTGCATCTGGCTGAATAAAGTTTTTTCCTTACAGGGCCTTGGTTCATTCCACTATAATAAAAATGACAATCCACGCCTGTGCATTGTTTGTGGGACAGCTCTCACATAGAACGCTTTTTAGCACATTTGTGCACTTGAATTTGCTTTTACGCTGAATCCCTCTAAAGGCGTGGTGCTCCCAACACGTCGGTCCACCTTTTTCTGATTTCCCTAAATACCACATTTCTGCTCCACTCTCCCTTCAAGCGAAAACAATTTACATCGTTAATCGAATGGCACAGTGAGTAAAACAAAGTACATGGATACGGGGTAGTGTTCACCGATGCTCTTACTCTGTCTTGATGGTCGACAATGCATTGCCGAACGGGTATATTAAGTCCCCGCTGTCACCCGATGTGAAGCACACATTCGCACATTTGCAATGAACACCATATATCCCTTTTGTTTTGCATCCAATCGTTCGGTCATGCGTACACGTTTCAGGTCCCTTTGCTGAATCATGGCCCTGATAAATCCCAACAGATGGCGCAGTTTTTCCGCACTCCTGCCTGCCTCTCCTCCGACCTCGCATAACTTGTTTTTTGTCCTCGCCTGAACCAACTGGTTATTCAGGCTTGTACCATTCAGCAAGATCTCGGGTTGGCTTGGGTTTCCTTCCCTGAAGTGTTTGGAGTCTCCCAAACGTGTCTTGTGATAATATCTGTATATATTATATATATATATATATAATATATATATATATATATATAATTATATATTTACATATGATGTATGATTTATATCTATGTGATGTTTATATATATATATATATATATATTATATATATATATTATATATATATATATACATATATATATATATATATATATATATATATATATATATATATATATATATATATATATGTATAATTAAAGGCATGCACCATACATATAGCCACACGCCCGCACTGGCGCCATCCGACGGTGACGCCGTGTTCGGCGCCCCCCTCGGGCCGTGACGTCACCAGATGGAGCCGAACCCGGTGTGCCTCAACATCGGGGCGGACGACGAGCGTCAGCTGGAGCTGTGGGCCCACGGCCAGACCGGCTACCCGTTAATCGACGCCGCCATGCGCCAGCTGCGGCAGGTGGGGCCCCGGCGGGGCGCCTGCGCTGCCAACGTCGTAGTTGCAAGCTTTGGAATTAGCACGGCCCCCTACAGACCATTCGACGTCAGTCCGGGGCCGGTCCGGAGCGGGACCAGACCACAGATCACTGGCAGGCCAGAAAGCACACAGGTTTGCTCGACCATGCCCGGACGGCGTGCGTGCCTGCAAAATACTGACGGCGCCCAGCACCAGTGTGCGTCAGAGCCCACACACCGCACTATCTAATTCTATATATATATATATATATATATATATATATATATATATATATATATTCATATATAGGCAGGCAGGAAATTATATTGGGATGTCGACATCTTGCCGGCCGCGCCGCCGCCGTCCGCCGTCCGGCCGGCGGCGGCACCGCGGTGGCCCCTCCTCACTATCCGCTGCGTGTGTGAAGTTACCCCCCCCCCCCTCCTCACGCCCTCCGAAGCGTACGTTTGGCACCGCCCGAACGCGGTTGTGCGGGTTCTGACGCACACTGGTGCTGGCGCCGTCAGTATTTGCAGGTCCTTGACGCTGCTCTGCCCCGATGGTTGGGAGCAAGCTCCATAGGCCCTTACGTTGCTTTTGGAGCAGGCTCACATTACGCTGTGACCCGTCCCCAAACCGTGGCGTCCTCTGCCGCGGTGCTGATGCGTGGTCAGGGGCGCCACACACCGCCCGGGCGTGGCCAGTCCTGCAGCGCATGCGCTGGGTGGTGACCTGGCCCGGCTGGGCGGCTCCACCGCCGGCGGCGCCGCGCGCTGACCTCGTCATGCGCCGGCCGGCAGGAGGGCTGGATCCACCACGTGGCCGGAACGCCACCAGCTGCTTCCTGACGCGCGGCGACCTCTGGATCAACTGGGAGCACGGACGGCAGGTCAGTCTGATCGGGGGGGCTCCGACCGGCCGTGGTCAGCTGACCCGACGCGGACTGGTCTGGTATGGTCTGGCTGGTCTGATCTGGTCTGGTCCGGTCTGGCCTAGTCTAGTCTCGCCTGATCTAGTCTAGTCTAGTCTGACCTGGTCTGGTCTGGCCTGCCTGGCCTGGCCAGCCCAGTCTGGTAGGGTCTGGTTTAGTCTGGCCTTGTCCGGTCCGGTTTGGTCGGGCAGACGGTCCGCCGGCGACCTGTGTGGTCTCTGGCCCGCCAGTGATCCGTGGTCTGGTCTGCCTCGGACCGGACCGGACTGATCATCGGATGGTCTGTAGGGGGCCGCGCTAATTCCAAAGCTTGCAACTACGACGTCTGTGATGATGACGCCCAAGTAGGTCGTCGGTGACGCAGACGCGGGGAGACACAACCACGGTTTGTTTTGGCTCTTCAGATGGTACTTCAGTATAGGCCAGGCGTTGAGATCAGCTGACTGTTGTATCGTATAGTGTACCGAACCAGATTTGCTCTTTTTAGCATTGCACAGCCTTGTTTCAGATAGCGCAGCATTTTGAGCATAATATAATTGTCCGAGTTTATAAAAGTTTCGAACACCAGATGTTCACTGAATGCCGCACGTAAAAAACATCGAATTGACCTTAGCGGCGCGGTTTCGTTGAAAAGGCGGGTTCCTCTTGCTATCATCAGCAAATTATTTGACCTTGCTGCAACGTGTGTGGAGGCACCAATCGTCCGTGCAGTATCGCAGGAACGAACTAGCCGCATAGATCTGAATGTAATACCGGTCTTTTGACGAATGGAGACTGTATGGGTACGATCGAGGCCTTCGTTGTGCATTGAAGTGAGGCTTCAGATAAAAATTCACAATGTCTACGCACGTCAGGGCGAGTGAAGATATCTATCAAGCTCCACACCGAAATTATTGCATTGCCGTGACGATCACGGGTCACCGTCGGCGGCTCGGGGGTGGCATGATCCACCCCTTGACGTCTCCAGTGATGGTCACGTGACATCGTCGGCGTGTCGGAGTTACGTGAACCACCCCTCCACGTCCCCAGTGATGGTCACGTGACGTCGTCGGCGGCGTGTCGGAGTTACGTGAACCACCCCTCCACGTCCCAGTGATGGTCACGTGACATCGTCGGCGTGTCGGAGTTACGTGAACCACCCCTCCACGTCCCCAGTGATGGTCACGCGTCACCGTCGGCGGCTCGGGGGTGACATGATCCACCCCTCCACGTCCCCGGTGATGGTCACGTGACGCCGTGGGCGGCACGTGCTTACATGATCCACCCCTCCACGTCACCAGTGTTATCCCGTCACCGTCGGCGACTTTGGGCTGACGTGATCCACCCCTCCACGTCCCAGTGATGGTCACGTGACACCGTCGGCACGGCTACGTGATCCACCCCTCCACGTCACCAGCTGTGATCGTGACACCGTCGGCGACTTTGCCGGCTGACATGATCCACCCCTCCACGTCACCAGCTGTGATCACGTGACACCGTCGGCGACTTTAGGTGATGTGATCCACCCCTCCACGTCACCAGCTCTGATCATGTGACACGCCGGCGACTTTGCCGGCTGACATGATCCACCCTTCCACGTCACCAGCTGTGATCACGTGACACCGCCGGCGACTTGCCGGCTGACATGATCCACCCTCCACGTCACCAGTGTCCTGACGCGCTGTCGGCCCGCAGATGTTTGACGAGTACCTGCTGGACGCCGACTGGTCAGTGAACGCCGGCAACTGGATGTGGGTCTCCTCGTCGGCGTTCGAGAAGTTCCTCGACTCGTCCGACATCATCTCGCCGGTCAGCTACGGCCGCCTGTTCGAGCCCACCGGCGAGTACATCAGGTGCGTTGCCGGCCGAGCGCGCCGCCTGCGGCGATGGTGGTGTCTGCGCGCACCCACTATGCTGGTCGGGGCCGCGGCACGTCGCGACGGTGGCGGCGTGGTGGGCGGGCACGTGACTTGCGATTACGGACGGGGCGCGGGTCCGTAGCCGCACCGTCACAGGTGGGGCGCCTCCAGGATTCAACAAGGCTCGCTTTCAGAACTCCACAGGACTCGCTTTCAGGCCTCAACAGAAACCGTCTTGGGGTGAACAGGACTGGCCTTCAGGAGAGCTCAACAGGACCCGCTCTGAGGGCCGTTCAGGGCCCGACACCGGCGGCCGGCGGAGTCCGTCCGGCCGCGGCGCCGGGTCCGCAGCTGACCGGCCGGCTCCGCCTGCAGGCGCTACGTGCCGGAGCTGCGCCGCATGCCCACACAGTACATCTTCTCGCCATGGGAGGCGCCACTGGAGGTGCAGCGCGAGGCCGGCTGTGTCGTCGGCGAGGACTACCCGTGCCGCATGGTGGACCACAAGGTGGCGTCGCGTCACAACCGTAAGGTGAGCCGACTGTGGCGGCGGTCGCTGTGGGCCGTGATTGGCTGTCTGTCGGCGGACGGGGTGACATCTGGCGGCGGTGTGACGGGTCGGACGGGTGGGCTGCGGTCCGCGGCGGGATGCCTGATCTGGGGTCCGGCGCCAGACAGAACGTGGGCGACTTCACTCGGTTTCGGACGAAAGCCACATGGACTGTCATCTGACCCGGCACGCTGGGAGCCAACCCAGCGCTGCTCAGGCCCGGCGCGCGGTCGATGCGGCTGGGCGGCGGTCGACCGCGTTGTTTCGCTCCAGCGCGACGGCGCGATTCTCGCCGCTGACACCCCACCCTCGCCCGCGCTAACGCCCCCGTCGTCCGGCA
>NW_023596448.1:2737131-2760311 GCF_011947565.3 Pollicipes pollicipes
CTACCCTTACGCGGGCCTCGCGGTACACTTCACTGAGTAAGAATAGTTTTATTTCGCCACCAGAGTACAATCTACTCGTTATAAACTTGTAAGTTAAATGGTAAAATCTCATCAAAATTTCTATACAATAATTTTTAGTAGTATCATAATGTAACGAGTTATTCAGAAGAATGCTAAAATATATAGATGACATGGAAATTATTTGCGACCTAGTGGTGGAAGCAGCAGCTAATACATCCGTTAACGCGTAGTGTAAAGCTGCGCACATCGTGCGATTGGTAAGCGCTGCCGGTTCGTATGTGCGCGTTTATTTTTTAAGTAGTCGCTCTGCATTGTTTTAGGGTGTCATGAAAATGCTGTGATTGTTTTTAATTTTCATGTCCTCTGTATATATGGATATATCTGTTAAAGACGCTGAATCCGTATTCGTTCCCGCCCCCCCCCCAACCACCACACAATGCCTAATTGAAGGTCTTTTCTGCCTTGCATTTTTATTCTACGCACTCTTGCCTGATATCTACATGAAATACCAACATATGCTTATGCACTCAATCCCTCTGCCAGAAACTGTGTCCTGAACACATGTGTTCAAGGCCAGCATTGCTTATTTCTAGATGACATATATTGGTATGTGAGTATGGTGATGTGTTTATTGCTTATATACATTAGTATATGTGAATGTTCTCTACATAAATCTGTGTGTCAGCTGACACAAGAATGAGATGCTATTTCATGGGCATAGTGCATGTATGTTTTGTCAGAAATGTGTGCATATTCAACCATTTACAATCATGTTATATTACAGGCATGTATGTATTTCCCTGGAAATTGATAGGATGCACAACATAAATTCCATGACAATCTGGCTTTTTTGCTGATGTTCATGTTGCACACATTTCACACCCTGAACAATGTAGCACAATGTAGTTGAAAACTTAAAGAATTACACTCACCATTGGACAGAACTCTGGAAGAGTGGTAGCTGGCTAGATAAATAGGTGCTATTAAATAAAGAATATTCACACAACCAAATCAAATAAGTATATGATAATGATGATGATTTGGGCCTTTGGGTGCATTAAGTACAAGAGTCATGATGCCCATCTGAAATAAACAATGTTGTAGTCATGACAAAAATGGCAAAAACTTTGCTTTAATATATATTTTAACATTCCTTACACATTTACTCTGCCTTATATTGTGTTGCAGACAAATTTTACTCTGGATTGGGGGGGGGGGGGGTTGGCAGGCTTGAAGGAGTGGTGAGTAGAGAGAACAGCTTTCTGTTTTCCCAACTAGAGAAAAGTTTAATGTTTATTCATTGTCTTGCCACCAAAAGGAATCACTTTAAAAATGACTGCTTTTCACCTTACTACATAGCACTTCTGCTGCCACCATGTAAGTATAATGCAATTTGAATCTACTCAAGCCTGAAAAGTCCTCTGAAATTTCAAACAATATACTGATGTGTTTTGGGTTCTTCCCAGCCTCTTTGTGACTGAGTGTGGCTGCTCCACTCCACCTCATAAGCCACCTACAACCATGCTGCGTACCTGCGCGCGGCGCACGTGGCGCTGCCGCCGCCAGCTGGAGCCGGGCGGCGGCGCGCGCCCCTCGTGCCATCTGCACACGAGCCGGGCGCGGCCGGCGGACAGTGAGGGACGCGCCGCCGCCGTCGCCGCCGGCGCCCGCCCTGCCCGGCCAGACCATCCCGCGGGAGAAGGCGCCACCGCCAGAGGACCCGTTCTCGCGCGTGGCGCGCCTCTTCAAGGCAGACATGCGCTTCCTGTGGGAGGGACACCAAAGCCGCACCCACTACCCGTCCCACTGCGACGTCTGCATCATCGGCGGCGGCATCATGGGCTCGGCCATCGCCTTCTGGCTGAAGCTGCGCGCCGGCCCGGCCGTGCAGGTGGTGGTCGTGGAGCGCGACTCGACGGTGAGCGCTGGGGGTCAGGACCGGAAATGTGGTGTCGGTGGTGCTGGCGCGAGCAGAGAGCCGGGGATGGTTGTGTTCTGTTTAAGCGACGTGGTGCTCTAGTCAAGTGTTGATGTAGTATTGTGTCGACTGGGTAGTGCGTCCGCGCCTTTCGCCGGCTGTGAACACACCCGCGTCTTTCGCCGGATGTGAACGTCGCGATTTCGTGTAGATATTGGGAAAAAGGAATGAAACATGAAGACATTTGATACACAGCTAATACAGCTGAGGCTGAATGTCATTCCACATGCGCGATCCAGCCACACTGGCCAACCCCCGCCACCAGCTTCTAGTAAAGCTTCTGGCGATGGCTGCGTGACTGCCTGATAGGCGACCGGCTGATCTCCGCCTCCCGTCCCCCTCCCCTTCCCCAGCGTCTGTCCCCGCTGACCCGCCGCCGACCTGTCCACAGTACCGGACGGCGTCCACGCCGCTCTCGGTCGGCGGGCTGCGCCAGCAGTTCTCACTGCCCGAGAACATCCAGATGTCCATGTTCTCGGCGCAGTTCCTGCGGAACGTGAACCGCTTCCTGGCGGTGGAGGGCGAGGAGCCGCCGGACGTGCAGTTCCACCCGCAGGGGTACCTGATGTGCGCCGCGCCCGACCGGGCCGCCCGGCTGGAGGAGAACTACCGCACCCAGATGTACGTGCCACGGCAGCCGAGTGTGCGTGCCACGTCACCCAGATGTGCATATCATGTCAACATAGCATGTGTGGCATGTCACTGGGGTGTAAATGCCTTGTCGTCTGAGTGTATGTGGCCTGCCACCCAGGTGTATGGGGCTTGTCAGCCAAGTGTGCGCGCCATGTCACCCAGATGTACACATTATGTCAGCTGAGTGTGTGTGGCATGTTGCCTAGATGTGCATGTCATGCCAGTGAAGTGTGTATGTCATATGCAGGTTTGTATCTTTTGTTATCCATGTGCCTGTGCTGTACCTTATCTGACCTAAACTGTTTATAGACCAACCTGACCTGGCCCGTCAACCTTTACATTGACTGGCCTGGCCTGACCTGACCTTCATGACCTGACCTGACCTAGATTGGCCTGGCCTGGCCTAGCCTAGCTAGTGTTGAATATTTCTCATGATGGATGCTATAGCCTTGGTCCATGTTTGCACCATACCTGGTTCTGACTAATTAAATATTGCAACGTGCTGTCAGCTGGCATGTGACTGTCCCACCTTGCACCTGGTGGGCGCATACTGGATTATCCTATGTGCTCCCCCATGCGCACAATGAACCATCCCGAACGTGGCTACCTAGGATTTTACATGTTGCATGACCTGGCTTCACTCAGGCGTCCACACCCTCGTGGCAAGCCGGTGCAATATGCGTGTACGTCCGCTGTTCACGCACGTGAGACGTTGATGTCCGCTCTTCACGCACGTGAGACGTTGATGTCCGCTGTCCACGCACGTGAGACGTTGATGTCCGCCCTTCACGCACGTGAGACGTTTATGTCCGCTGTCCACGCACGTGAGACGTTGATGTCCGCTCTTCACGCACGTGAGACGTTGATGTCCGCTGTCCACGCACGTGAGACGTTGATGTCCGCTCTTCACGCACGTGAGACGTTGATGTCCGCTCTTCACACACGTGAGACGTTTATGTCCGCTGTCCACGCACGTGAGACGTTGATGTCCGCTCTTCACGCACGTGAGACGTTGATGTCCGCTGTCCACGCACGTGAGACGTTGACGTCCGCTCTTCACGCACGTGAGACGTTGATGTCCGCTCTTCACGCACGTGAGACGTTGATGTCCGCTGTCCACGCACGTGAGACGTTGACGTCCGCTCTTCACGCACGTGAGACGTTGATGTCCGCCCTTCACGCACGTGAGACGTTGATGTCCGCTGTCCACACACGTGAGACGTTGACGTCCGCTATCCACACACGTGATACGTTGATGTCCGCTGTCCACACACGTGATACGTTGACGTCCGCTTTCCGTGCACGTGAGGCGTTGACGTCCGCTCTTCACGCACGTGAGACGTGATGTCCGCTCTTCACGCACTTGAGACGTTGACGTCCGCTGTCCACGCACGTGAGACGTTGACGTCCGCTGTCCACACACTGAGACGTTGACGTCCGCTTTCCACGCACGTGAGACGTTGACGTCCGCTGTCCACACACGTGAGGCGTTGACGCAGTGTCTGCTCGGCTCCCGACAGTGAGAACGGCGCCAAGGTGGAGCTGATGACGCCGGCCCGGATGAAGGAGCGCTTCCCCTGGGTCAACACGGACGGTGTGGCGCTCGCGTGCCACGGCCAGGAGAACGAGGGATGGTACGTGTGCTCGCGTGCCGCGGCCAGGGGAGCGAGGGATGGTACGTGTGCTCGCGTGCCATGGCCAGGAGAACGAGGGATGGTACGTGTGCTCGCGTGCCATGGCCAGGAGAACGAGGGATGGTACGTGTGCTCGCGTGCCGTGACCAGGAGAACAAAGAATGGTACGTGTGTTCTCATGTCATGGCCAGGAGGACAAAGGATGGTACGTGTGCTCGCGTGCCATGGCCAGGAGAACGAGGGATGGTACGTGTGTTCGCATGTCATGACCAGGAGAATGAGGGATGCTACGTGTGTTCACGTGCCATGGCCAGGATAACAAGGGATGTTACGTGTGCTCGCGTGCTCGCTCCCGCTCTCACCAGTCGCCATGTTGCCTATCACAGACGGAGAACGATGAGTAGTAAGCGTGCTCTGTTCTCACCGCGCGCCTCTTGGCTCTGGACTGGCTATGCACGCTGTTGATAGCGATAAGTGGCTCGTGCGCTCCCTGCCGTTGCACTTCCACCTGCGTGACATGGTTAGGGGAGCGAGAGACTGTTGTGTGATCACTTGGGAGTGGCGTGGGCAGGACTCAGCCCGCCTTAGTGGTCAGAGTCACGGCGGAGAACGGGGTAGGAATTTTCTCCCTTTCCCCGACTTGTGGCTGGGCTGACCCAGAATGGCTTCAGGGGATTGCTGAAACCATTGGGCTCACGTGCTGAATTCACAGAAACCACTGGCGTTTGCCGCAGGTTTGACCCGCACTTGCTTCTGCGGGCGTTCCGACGCAAGGCCACACACATGGGGGTCGAGTATGTGGAGGGCGAGGCGGCCGGCTTCGAGTCCAGGCAAGTGCGCTGCTCACGCTCAGTTCATCTCGCTGATGTCGCAGGGGTTTCTGTGGTTGCGATCATGACGTTGTTTCAGCCGCCATCGATCACGTTCAAGACCGGTTGGTGCTTGATGCTCTGATACAGTTGTCACCCACCGCTCGGGTCATTCGTGAAACCGCCACTACTTGTACCGGACATTGTTCGTGCCCTGTTGTACTGGAGCGTGGTGGCCGACCTGAGCCGTGTCGACAGATACGTGGCGAACATGCAGGTCGCGGGCAGGCAGTCGGTGGCGGGGGGCAACTACGTCCTGGACCGGGTGGTGGTAAGGCACGGCGCGAGCCGAGCACTGGCGACTGTGTTCACTGGATGGTGTCACAGACCGCGGCTAGGCGCTGGATGCGACCTGGGATGAGCTGTGGCGAAGGGCTTTGTGGCGTCATGTTATTTATTCCGCGTGATAGGAAATGCGTATGTGCCGGTATGTATTTGAGTTTACGTTTGATTAGTCAGGGCACCTTAGGCTGGTGCCATCTACCGGAAACGGCGTTCGTTGAACTGCATCCGAAGAGCACCTTTGTCAAGTCGCGCGTTTAAGGTGGTGTTAGTGGGTGGCCGAGACGCGGAAGCCAGCCTTTGTTCGTCGCGGGGCGTCAGTTCATTTTTTCTTGAAATGCGCCTTGTTCGGGGGGCACACAACGCCAGCAGGCCGGTACAGTGTGGCGCAGTCGGACCGTGCTTCTCACGTGGTGCCAGTCAGCGTAGCCGAGTCGCATCAGCCGGGCTTCTCACGGCGTTTCTCATGTGACGTCAATGACGTAGCTTCGGTGAGCTGACGGACTGCGCCGAGGCGGCGACGCCACAGTGACGTCACACCGGTCGCCGCAGGTGCGGCAGGCCGACGGTGAGGTGAAGACGGTGAAGGCGGCCGTGTTCGTGACGGCGGCCGGCGCCAACACGGCCGAGGTGGCCCGCCTGGCCGGCATCGGCGAGGGCGAGGGCCTTCTGGCCATGCCCGTACCCGTCGAGCCCAGGTGCGCCACCACCGGCGCGCGCTCCGGCGAGCTCGGGTGAAACGGCGCGCGCGGTGCGCCGTTTTGAACGGCCGCACATGTGACGTCATTGTTGGCGTAGCGACCTTTGGTCTGAAGGGATGCCGCTCAGGTCGGGACTGAAGGATGTGCGCCAGGCGGCGTGTGTGATCAGTTTTGCGTCTTTTGCGTGTGATATCGCTCCGCCAAGCTGTGTACTCGCACCTTTGATGGCGTGTTCGGAGTGTGATGCCGTCCCGGACGACGCTCGACCCCTGGTGTGCTGACGTACGCGCGGACACCGCCGGGCGTGGGCTGCACGCTTGCGACCGCGCCCACTGGTGATGACCCGTGTGCTCACGCCACCTCGTCACTGCCGTCCCTGGAGGCCCCGCCGACGCCGTCCTCAGCTGACGACCGATGACGCGCCACCTCCGCCGCCAGGAAGCGGTACGTCTACTTCTACCACTCGCCGGACGGCCCGGGCCTCGACTGCCCGCTGCTGGTGGACCCCACGGGCACGTACTTCCGGCGCGAGGGGCTCGGTGGCCACTACATCTGCGGGAAGTCTCCCACAGGTCAGGCGGCTACGGCCAGTTTTGCCGCGCGCCACGCGCTGTTGACCTGCCAAGTGTGCGTCGTGAGCCCTGCGTGAGGGACATTCAGGAAACGTGCGAACTTTGTTGGAAGCTCTTGAAAGAAGTGCATAGGGCGCTGTTAAAAGGTTGCAGTCTGCACAATGATTACAAACGCGTCAGCTAGCGCCCGTTTGTTTGCCTTTTTCCCTTACGGGGTACGGATGGTCTAGCTTATACGAATGGGCACGTGTGGGTGAGCTACTACAGGGTCACTGTTAGTTAAGCTGGAGGTTCACACAACACAGGCGCGTGTAGCAAAGGATGTCATGTTTCTTTTAGCGCTATACTGACCCAAATACAGAATGATATGAATCGTGTTGCCACCCTGCTGTTGTGTTGGGACCTGAGTGGTTAGTAATGTCACACACATCCCCAGTCCACCCATGATTCACCTCATCCGCCTGGTTTTCGAGTCGCTTGAGCCCTGCGTCCCAGTTCGCCCCAGGTTGTATTGTCCGCTCCGCCCTCGCCCTCCGTCGTTCCCCGCTTGCGCCCTCCGTCGTTCCCCGCTTGCACCCTCCGCGGCGCTCCCCGCTCGCGCCCACCGTCGCTCCCCGCTCGCACCCTTCGTGACGCTACCCGCCCTCTCTCTCCGCCCTCGCTCTCCGTGTCGCTCCCCGCGTAGCCCCCCCCCCCCCCCACCCCCACCCCCACCCCCCTCCCGTCGCTCGCCGCTCGTGCCGCGCACCAGCTGTCCGCGACGCGCGCCCTCACGGCACGTGACCTGTGACCTCGCTGCGCAGGAGCGGTCGACGACCCGGAGCCGGACACCGGTGACCTGGAGGTGGACCACGGCTACTTCCAGTCGCACATCTGGGCCAACCTGGCGGCGCGTGTGCCTTCGTTCGAGAACCTCAAGGTAGCTGACGCGTTCTGCCGAGGCGGCCCGTCCCGTCGTGTGTGTGGGGGGGGGGGGGGGGGAGCGGGCGGCCGCGTGCGTTCCGTAGTGCTTGCCGCCATTCTGCCGGTGCACAAGTGGTCAGGCCTGCACACAGGATAGGTGAAGGAAGGAGGCCCCATGGGAGCAGTCCATGCTGTGGCTCGACAGAGGGTGTTGCGTGCGCGTGTGACGCCTGTTTTGTCGCGTGTTTGAGCCTCTTGTGTACGCTTAGCGGTGCTGCGGTCCGCGACTCAGCAGTGCGAAGTTAGCTGCCCTTCGGACGCCGGTATTTCCCTCCTTACAGCGATGTCTCCGGGGCATGTACATTCGCGGCGATGAGGGCGGGTGATGCGCCTCCACCTCGTGTGCGCCCCCGCTGGTAGCCTCGTATTCTCCGTCGGACCGCGCGGAAAGAGACGCGTTGCGGCGCGCAGCAGCCGAAACTGTGCACGATGCTGGCGCGTTATGGCCCACACCTTGCGCCACGTCCGTCGCGCTCCACCCAAGAGCCAGTGTGTTCCCTTCTCGCCCTCGCCCCACCCGGTGTTGAGTGTGACGCACGCGGAGCATCGCGTCCGGTGGCGCCGCTGACAGGCCGCGGCTCCGCAGGTGAAGAGCTCGTGGGCGGGCTTCTACGACTACAACACGCTGGACCAGAACGCCATCATCGGACCGCATCCGTACCACCACAACATGTTCCTGGCCACCGGCTTCAGCGGACACGGTGAGACGCACAGACACGGACACACAGTGAGACATACAGACACAGACGCATGGTGAGACACGCGGACACAGACACACAGTGAGACATACAGACACAGACACAGACACACAGTGAAGCATACAGACACGACACATGGTGAGACACGCAGACGCAGACACAGACACACAGTGAAACATACAGACACAGACACATGGTGAGACACGCAAACACACGCACAGACACACAGTGAAACATACAGACACAGACACATGGTGAGACACGCAGACACAGACACATGGTGAGACACACAAACACAGACACAGACACACAGTGAGTCATACAGACACAGACACATGGTGAAACATGCAGACACAGACACGGTGAGACACACGGTGAGATACATGGTGAGACACGCGGTGAGACACGCAGACACAGACATGCGGTACGACACACAGGCGCAGACACACGGTAAGATACATGGTGAGACACGCAGACACAGACACGCGGTGAGACACACGGTGAGACACATGGTGAGACACATGGTGAGACGCGCAGACACAGACACACAGTGAGGTCGGCAGGGCGAAAATACCGACGCTGGTCTTTATGCGAGGTGGTTTTGGCGTTGTCGGACGCTCGGTACTAACGAGTTTTTCGCTGGGTGGTCTTGCAGTCTTGGCTATGCATTAGAATGACCATCGTCCCGTGGGAATGGGAGTTGTCTGGCCCATACCGTCACGTTCCAGCGCACATTCCAACAGTCACGGAGTCCATCCGCCGGTGGCGGTGGTGGGCGCGACGTCTGCGCGACATTCATGCCCGCCCCCGCCCCGCGCCGCCGCCATGTCCCTCCCCACAGCCGCACCGTCCGTCCGTGGCTGGTGGCCGGGCCGCGGTACTGGCCTCCGACGCTCGGAGTCCATCCGCCGGTGGCGGTGGTGGGCGCGGCGTCTGCGCGACATTCATGCCCGCCCCCGCCCCGCGCCGCCGCCATGTCCCTCTCCACAGCCGCACCGTCCGTCCGTGGCTGGCGGCCGGGCCGCGGTGCCGGCCTCCGACCCTCGCCACCAAGCGCTAGAGGACCTCCGACTGCGTTACCCCGGGACCTCCGACCTCTGACCTCTGACCTCCGACGTTCGCCGCCCGGCCGCAGGTATCCAGCAGGCGCCGGCGGTGGGACGCGCCATCTCCGAGCACATCCTGGATGGGGAGTTCCGCACCCATCGACCTCACCCGAATGGGATTCAAGCGCGTGCTGGAGAACAAGCCGCTGCTGGAGCAGAACATCGTGTGACGACAGCCGCCGAGGCGGTACGCGGGGCTGGCGGGCGGGGGTGGGACGGTACGCACTCGTAAGGGATCTGGGACAGCTCCGGGAAGGGCACCCCAGAGGCGGATGGGAGACCCAGCGGGCGGCGATGTAGGCGGCAGACGGGTGGGACGCCCGGCCAGGCCGGCCCGGCGCGGAGGCTGGGTGGGACCTCCGGCCGCGCGCCCAGCCGTAGTCACGTGCTAGGGTGGCTCTGGTGCTCAAGATGAGCCCACCTCGGCCCGAGCGGGGAGAGCTGTGCCACCAGCAGCGCGGCAGGTCGCTGTGGTGCGCCAGGCTGCTCTGCCAGTTGTTACCTTTCTAGTTCTTGACAAACTTAGTGCGGGCTGACTAGCCGTCACTGGGAATGTTTGCCTGTGCTAGACCTGTCGTGCAATTTGTACTGTGTGGTTTGCCAGTTTGTTTTGTACAAGCCGCGGCGTGTAAAGCATGAACGCTGGCGAGCTGCCCTGGGTCGGCCTGCGACGGCTGGTACCTGTGAGGCCGTGGTCTTCGCTCAGCGGCGGACGGCCGTGACGTAGGCGGCTGCGATGATGTAGTCTGCACCTGTTAGCGCCCAGGATGAGCCGAGTCTGCGGCGTCGATGCGCTCGGTGGTGCGACGCCGCGACGCCGGTGAATCGTGGTGCGTGTAACCTAGTCGCCCAGCGGTAAAGACATCTGATAATGGGTATCTGACAATCGGCATCCCGTTTGACGAATGAATAACTGCCTCTCGTGGACACGGGATGCGTAACCATGCGATCTGACCGAAGTGACGTCATGGCCGCACCCCGCCACTCATGTACGTGGAATGCATAGTCACGCCACAGTCAGCGACCCTTTGTGACGTGACAACCGTACTCCTGCGTTGACGGTTCGCCAAGCCGTCGTGTTTGGCCATAACGTCCCGGCACTGGCCCAATGGCTGCGTGCGACCCCGCCGGTCTTCGGCCAGTTATGAGTGCCACCCGCTGGGTGGGGCGCGGCGCGCGAGCAGTACCGGCGGGCGAAGCCGTGTTGGGCGGCCGGCGAGGCCCGGTCTGGGGAGAGCAGTTCCCAGCGGGTCCCGCCGGTGCCGCCCCGTTGTGACGCCCCAGGCAGCGGCGGGCCGCTGGGGCCTCATGACGGCGGTGCTGCAGCGTGCGCCGCGTTAGAAGATGAATGCTCGTCAAATGTTCAGCCAATACAAAGGTGATATTTGCGGTGTGTCACTGAATACCGTGCCGTCTCGAGCGGCAGGCGTCTGCCTCCTATCGCGCCAAATTCTCGTCGCTAGACCGGTTCGCCCGCCTGACGCGCGGCCGCCTGCAGATTGGTACGCCGGAACGCAATCGCACAGCGTGTATTCAATCGGCAAACAACCGCACTGGCGGCCCACGCCACCCAGCCCGCTCCTTCGGAGGGTACGGGCAGCACCGCACACCCCACAGGTAGCGGGTCAGCGGCGCCGCCAGCCGCACCAGTGCCCCGGCCTCGCGCGCCGGGCGCAGGCCGCGCCACGTGCCTCCGACGCGGCCCCCGGGCGGCTATAGTCGTCGCGCGCGCCAGTCCACTTCCGCCCAGCACCGCTGGCGGCGGCCGCGGCCGGCCCTAGCTCTGCTGGCTCGGGGGCTGGAAGAAACCGCTCTGCTTGCTGGCCGCCCGCGACGGCGCGAAGCCCAGCAGCTTCTGGATGTTCTGCAGCGCGACGGGGAGGGGCTGTCAGTCGGGGTGCGGCCCGGATACCGTGGAGGGATCTGACGGATCCTGCTGCGGATCCGACGGGTTCTGCCGTGACGTTGCTCATATGCGTGAAACAAAATTGATAGTGGACACATTGCAAAACAATCGCCGATTAGGCATACGCACAAACTAACTGCGTTTCCAAGCAGCTGGACTATACCTGTGCACGAAAAGAAACCATCGAGGCCCTTCCATAATCCAAATCTGCATCGACATCGACAGAAAGGCGTCCATCGACGCTACGAGAGCGGGCGAAGGACGCCGCCGAACACTCGCCTGTCTGATGGACATGGTGCAGAGGATGTAGAGGAAGATGAAGGAGCAGTCCCTGAAGTCCTCGCCCACCAGATTCCGGTGCGACAAGCCGCGCACGAACGAGATCGGCTCGAAAGGTAGACGAGCCACCACCCGGCCGTCAAAACTGAAACGCCATGGACGAAGCCGTCACAGCCAATGAATGCCTGGCACACAACGCCAGTGACGTCATCGCGTGGCAGTGGCAAACTGAGCATCACGCCGCACCGATGACAAACTGAGCATCACTGCCGGAGAATGGAGGTGGCGCAACGAGCAGGTGCAACCGACCGCATATCATCGAGCTTTACGCCTGAGAAACAAAGTCATGTCGACGTAGGCCGATACAAACTTGATCGAACAGCATTTCTGTCCAGCGTGTACGTCTTACTAGTAGTCCGGAAAGAGCAGACACGAGAACGATGCCAGTATTGCGCCGAATATGCTGTACATGTGACAGTTCTGCGAGGCGTCGTGACGCACAGCGTCGACTTACATTGAATTGAACATGCTGAGGAGAGCAGTGAACGTGAAAACCGATTGCAAACATGGACTTCATCTTGACCATGGAGAGCTCGCGACTGTTGGTTTTTAGCCTCTCTTCCTCCCTCTCGATCTTCTTCTTTTGTTGCCGATCGCTGGCGTCTCCCCTAGCCTCCTTTTTCCGCTCCACTGCGGGACACGCACATCACATATATGTTGCAGCCCCGCTCAAATACATTTTCTAAGGCCGCGTGCTACATGACGATTGCAGTTGGCGCGCCTTAAAGCACCACAAAACGACAAATACCAGCAGTAACACCGTTGTCGATCCTGCAATGCTGGCAGGAGGTAGTTAGTGGTAAGACAGTCCGAAAAATAATATCGGGTGGTACTGGGCCAATAATGGTGCACAAATAATCAATGTCAGCATCATCTGTTTACCCTTCATAGCGAAAGGTCGCGAAGCTTTAAGTAAGGAATGCGTCGCGCGCGCAAAACGCCGAACTTACGTTTTTTGCTCTGCCTTTCTACTTCGGCCTTGAGCTTCTGATACTTTTCACTCCGGTAAACTAGCAGCCATGTGAGTCCTAGAAGGCGAGAATGATACCACAGGATTAGATGATCATCAACATATAACAAAAACAGTGTAACATCTAGCACAAAATATATCAGATGTAGATCCAGTTCACACATGCAGATGTGCAGATGTAAAGCTTGTAATAACAATCCAATGTGGATGTGGCATCCAATGCTCACCTTGAAAAATTATGGACTTTTCACCCAACCCTGGACGGCAAAATATCTCCCGCATTCTATCCCATATCAAGGTATAATGCATGGTTGTTAATGACATAAAATGCATGAAAGGAATATATTCTGGCTAATCCATCACTTGCTCCTATTATCTTGAAAAAAGTTTCAAAATATTTAAAAAAACTGCCTATGTATGGCCAGCCAGGAGCATTTGCATGTCCTCTAGGGGGAGCAGCAGTACTACCCAACACCCTGGGTAGTGTTACTCAGCATCGTGGGACTCTACCTAGTACTCTGAGGTGCCACCCATCACTGTAGACTACCTGGCATGCTGGGGCACCATCCAGCACCCTAAGTTGCCACCCAGCAGCCCAGCTGGACAGTGGGAGCAATGAAAGCTGAAACTTTACATTTAACACCTGGGAAGACATATATAAAGCATAGTTTAGCATCTACCCCCCCCCCCCCCCCCCCCCCTGCACACACTGAGAATTTCTGTCAATTTTTGCCTTACAATTTATTTCATGACTAGAAAGCCATTGGTAGTGGTGCTTCTGTCATTGCTCTTTTTAGTCCATGGGACGGCTGCCTAAGACAGAAAGAAAGACATCACTATCTCTGCTATTTAATATTTGACATGGTTGCAAACCTGTTTCATAATCAGTAGAAGTGTTAGTAGAACTGTAGTAGTGTTATGTGGAATTCATATAAAAATAGCATAATTGTTTGACAGGCAAAATCACTATAAAAAGGTTAAAAGATACTTACAAGTCAGAAAAATCAACATTCTCAAAAGGAATAACTATTGGTATTCCAAAAAGTAGCTGACTCTAAAATCCAGATGAACCACACTACAAATTGTTTTACTTTTACATATGGGTGCAACAGATCAATATGAGAATGAATTGCCTTGTTTCTTTATAAGTGTCCTCATTCATGTGTTGTGGATTATTGTTCATGTTTATATCAGACACACACACATGTCCGCAATATACAAAATAACCCAATAAGTGCATTTCTACCTTCCCATTATATCACCCCTGGTTTGGGAAGCATCACTTATAACTTATTCACAGTGAATTTCAAATTGGGTAAACAAAAATCAACAAAGCTAGGCAATATATATCTAGCAGGTTTTTTATGAAAAATATCAATAACCCAACCATATCATATACCATAATACTAACATATAATAGCAATATTGGATCAAGCTTCTGTCTGATGTCACCGGATCACAAATACACCCAACTTTGATGCTTTCTATGCAGAATTGTTCAGTGACACATTTTAACCCAAGTTCCAAAATACCATGATGTGGGCAGTTTTTTGGGCTCATGCTGATGTAACTTAATTGTTCTGATTAAATCTGGTCACCTAGACCATCATGTCAACACACCTTAGTGTCATGACTTACATTGGTGCTGATTGTATATATTACATCATATTTCAAGACACGGTAATTCAAACATATTTCAACCCCTTCACGTTTGCATACTTACCTTCTCCAAACAATGCAGTGCATATTGATATAAAAACAATAAGAATGGTGTCAGAAAACATGTTGTCGTAGGCAGTGGTTTGGCACTATCTTGACAATCCTTGTCTTTAAAGTCAAGTAGCTGCCACCTTCCTACCCTGCACGAGATAATATCCTTATTTATTTGCCACGTTACTCCAAACACGACTACACCGAACACTTCCAGCAACTTCACGCTTCACTGTACCCTAAATGCATCTTGGCGAGGCCACTATTTGTCTTATGTGTGTTATAAATGTAGTACATGATTTGTAATGTTTTTTCTTCCTTTATGCGTCCCCGCATCATACACGGTGCTGCCTGCTGCCTATACTACCAAATGTGCAGAAGGGTAGAGCAAACGTGCGAAATCACCATGTGAATGCTTAGAGCGTGTGTGTGTGCATATCTATAACCAAGCAATCAGAACCAAAACTATTTCGAACGCTGTGGGTAGAGAGTGCGCTGCGTTTTGAATGCAAATATCTGCTCACCAAACGTTGAAATCGGGTCCGTACCACATTGTCCACGGTACAGAATGTCCAAAGGTACAGAATGCCCAAAGTGCATAATGTCCGATGTACAGAATACCCGAAGTTCATAATGACCAAAGAACAAAATTCCCAAAATGCGACATAACTTACAAAATGGCTCAGTGTGGAGGTGTTCATAATATCCAAGGTTAAGAGTGTCCAAAGCAGGGGCGGATCCAGAGGGATGGGGGGGGGGGAGGCACGGAGCCATGGCCCCCCTGTGGCCCGTTGGCTCCAGGGGGACCCATAGCCAGCCAAACAGGTGCAGTTTTTTAAGACCCAAGGCAACAAACTTAGACATTTGTGAATTTCCAGGCGACCAAGAACATTTGCAAGCGAAAGCGAATGGCCCACGAGAAGTAAAGAAAATCTTCAATGGTTGAACAAACTGTGAATTGGGAACGCTAAGCCTCATTGCACTCTCTAAGGGTCCTTTGCTGTTTCTGGGGGACCTATATACCGGCTTGCGGGGCCATTCCGATCATAACGGATTCTTCCGCGTCGCCTTTGATTTCTTTGCATTTGCTCGGAGGGCCCTGTACTGTTGCTGGACCCTTCCTGCTAGCGTGCCGGGACACTCTTGTCAATCAAGGGCCCTTAAATGGATTCGTTCCATTCGCCAGAAAGGCTCTGTAGGCTAGATCCGACATCCCATATCTTAAGCTGACGGGGTATTCTCGGCTGCTCAGAAGCCCTTTACGTGCGTCTCGGATAAGCTACCGACACACTCCCGATATGCCCAGGGGCCCTCCACACTGGTCTAGGGCGCTTCCGATTCCCTGCCGCTTGCTTGGTGCCCTATGCTCTTGTCGGAGACCCATCTGATTGCCTGTTTGGGCACATTCGGTCGTTCGGAGACACTCCACACTGAGTCCTGGGTACTTTTCATATGAATGGGAGCAGGGAGGGGGGGGGGGTCTACGTTCTTGTGGGGGCCTATCTGATAACCTACTCGTTCACATTTGAACGTTCGGACCCTCTTAATTGGGTCTTGGGCACGTCCTATTCGAATTGGGGCCCTGCGCACTTGTCGAGGCCCCTCTGTTCGTCTCCTCGGCCACGCCGGACTGTTCGGGGGTCCTCCACATTGGGTCTTGGTATTTTAATTCAGGGCCCTGCGCTTCTATCGGGGTCATTTGATAACCTGTTCGGGTGCACTCCATCTTTCGCGGGCCCTCCACACTGGGTTCTGGGTACTTCTTATTGGAATGGAGGGCCCTACGCTCTTTTAGGGGCCCCTTTTGATAAGATGTCCGGGCCCATTCGATCGCGGGGGAGATCTCTGCATCTGGTTTTGGGTACTTCCTGTTTGAATGGAGGGCCTTCCGTTCTTTCCGGGGCTCTATCTGTTAACCTGCTCTGGCGCACTCGATCATTCGGGGCCCTCTACACCATGTCGTGAGTATTTCATATTTGAACGGAAGGCCCTACGCTCTTGTCGGGGGCCCCACCTGCTAACCTTCCTGGGCACACCCGATTATTCAGGGTCCCTCCACATTGCGTCCTGGGTACTTCCTGCCTAAGTGGAGGGCCCCACGCACTTGTCGGGAACCCATCTGTTCGCCTCCTCGGCCAGGCTGGATTGTTTGGGGCCCCTGCATATTGGGTCTTAGTGTTTGAATTCAAGGCCCTCCTCCTGTAGGAGTCATCTGATAATCTGCTCGGGTACACTCCATCTTTCGGAGGCCCTTCGTTCTTGGTTCTGGGTACTTCTTATTTGAATGGAGTGCTTTACGCCCTTGCCGAGCCCCTTCTGTTAAGCTGCTTGAGCACCGTCCATCGTTCGGGGCCATTTATTTAGGGTGTTGAGCGCTTTCTCTTTTGAATGGAGGGCCCTACGCTCTTGATGGGAGCCCCATCTGTTAGCCTGTTTTGGTACGCTCGACCATTCGGGGGCCCTCCACATTGGATCTTGGGCACTTCCTATTTGAATGGAGGGCCCTGCGCTCTTGACGGGGGCCCTTTATGTCAACCTGCTGGGACACACTAGATCGTTCGGAGCCCTACATCTTGTGTCGTGAGCATTTTGCATTTGAATGGATGGCCCTATGTTCTTGACGGGCTCTATCTATTAAGCTGCTCGGGTCGGCGGCGGATGCAGAAGGCGGCAGGGGAGGCACGGAACCAGTTTCATAACAACAAAAACAACAAAATTGGACGCTTTTGGGCCTGCAGACGACCAAGAACAATTGCTGGCAAGTGCAAAGTGTTCATAACCAGACGAAGCTAATTCTTCCCTGGCTGAGAAGCCGTTGCTTGGGGAAATTTTGGGGCTCATCACGCTGTCTAGAGGCATTATGCCGTCAATTGCGCTGGCTCTATATGTCCACTTGCTGGGTCAATCTGATCGCTAAGGAGCTTTCCAAGTTGCCCTTGATCTCTTGGTATTTTCTTGTGGGGCCTAATGCTGCTGTTGGGACGCTATCTGCTTTCACACCTGAGCCCTCTTGACCGATGCAAGTTTTTCGGGGGCCCCAGATGCCAGGGTGCGCTCAGCTGCTCAGGGGCTCTTCATATTAGTCTCAGGTTCTTTCCACTTGTTTGGAGAGCTTTGTGCTGTTGCTGGGGCTCTTATAACGGCACCCGATGCACCGAGGCACCCGATGCTCAGTGGCTCTCTAATTTGGTTAAGGGCTTTTCCCCTTTCATCTCATTTGAGGAGGACTCCTCATTCCTATCGAGGCTCTTTCTGTTAACCTGCCCATGCTCTCTTGATCGAACAAGGGTATTAATTCATGGTCTTGGATAATTCCCTTTACTCAGTGGGTACTGCGTTATGGCTCGACTTTATATGCCAACCTGTAGGGCCACTACCAATCGTTTATAACCCACCACGTCAGTCTTGGGTTTTTTTTGCTTGCTCTGACATCCCTATACTTGTTGACGGGAGCCACTTTATTGACCTCCTGTAGCACCCATGATCGCTCAGGTTCCGTCCCGATTGGCCTTCTCGCCTTCATCTTTCAGCAGTAGTCGGATGTGCGGTGATGAATTTTTACGCGTAATTGTCGAACTTCATTGCACATGCCACCGACGTCGTACGTGTCATTCCCCTTGACTTTTGAGTGTGTAACAGTTATAATACTAGCGCATCACTTTTTAGCATATTTTAAATGCTAGGATGCTTTACAATATATTTATGACAAAGGAACAATTCTGCATTAGTCATCAGCCATCAGATGATTACATCGCCCAGACGGCTAGCCGTAAAGAAGCTAGGAATCAAGTCCGTGCTCGGATTTGATGGCTGTTAGCAGCCAACTGCAGTTAATTTTCCCTTTTGTTCCGAAACACTCAGCCCCGAATTATTGGCTTTACCATGATCTGTAGAAAATGAATGAGTTATATGTATATACATGCGTAGCATGCCTAGCTTTATAGAGCTGCGCGGAATAAGACAGGTTTCTATATTTATTACACCTTCACACACACACACACACACACTTACACACACTTACACTTACACTTACACTTGCACTTACACTTACACGCACACGCCACACACACACGCGCACACACACGCGCACACACACACACACACACACACACACACACACACACACACACACACATATATATATATATATATATATATATATATATATATATATATATATATATATATATATATTTATGTATGTATGTGCATACGCTCCATGTCGTTGGTCTTCAAATGTAATGACCGGAGTGCAAATATATCTTAAGGGGGGCCCGCTCTGTTGGGGGCCCAACAATGTTACGTGTCCCCACCTTGACAAAATCCTGGATCCGCCCCTGACTCTGAGAATGATGATTTTGGATAGCAATTTGAAGGACAATTTTGGTTAGGTTTGTTGTTATAACTATATTTTGATGCATTACCAATACATCTTGGAGTGAACGTCTTTTCAACAGATTGGGTGTGATGAAATTTTGATTTCAAATGACAGCGGGGCGCACGTCGGCTCGGTTGGGAAGGTTGATATTCGCTGTTAATGTTTCCTGGGCCAAAGAAAAAAACGGCGGAAACGTCGGCACGAAATTTCGAGTTCTTTTTTATTTCATCCTTTCGTACTTGAGAAAGTTTTAAAGTTCCAAGCAGGTCACCGGGCTAGACAATGTCGGCTGAGTTCAAAATCTAAACGAACTCTGGAATTCTACAGCTCTCATATTTTTTACGCATGAACATATTTGGTGAATATTGTACGTTTTCCGTTCTCTGTGACATGCGTACATTCCGGTTTTCTTTAACCTTTAAACATTCTATGATCTTATAACTTGTAGCGGAATGGCGAGTATTCGACAGTGTTTGGCCGGGCTGGCAGTAACCAACTCGAGTTATTGCTCTTGAGCGGCTGGGCTAGTGTTTTCTGCGTCAATGTCAAATTAACACACTTGCAATGCGCTTTATATCTTTCGATTCCTGACGTGCGTCAAAAACGATAAGTTTCAGCAGTTCAACTTACCACCTAGCCAGCTTTACACATGAAAGTTTTTTTTTCAAAATCTCCCGACAGAGCCAATGTCAACGATCTAACCGGCAACGATGATGCAAATTGCGGACATTTTGTGACAAAATATTCAAGGAAATTTTGGGACGCAGCCAACAATAGGGCAAGAAGGAGAACATGGCAAATGGCGTTTGACATTTGGCCAGGTGAGCTGGCGTTTTTCAGCCGCGTTGTCATATTGACTCAGAGAAGACTTTGCCATAAGACACGAATCATCAATCCAACAGGGTGGTTTGATCTCCATGGCTGGAAAGTACAAAAAGGCGAGTGAAGTCCAACCCTCAGTTCTGAGAGTAGAGCCCGAATTTTCCTGTATGTAGGCAACTGGCTCCATTCACGTATGAAGAAACTGCACGTAGCTTGAAAGCAACGAGGCCCGTGCAGTTCCTCGTATTCCCTAACTCCAGAGAACTGCTCAAAGCTAAGAACGGGCAAAGCGTCGGGAGGTGCGAATCGCTCTTTCTGGTTCACCATTTCAGCGACCGTGTGGCCACGTCATTCTGCCTCAGCCAGCCGCGCCCAACTGAGCTCAGGCGTTACCGTACGCCAGACGAGATGGGTCCCGCGGTAACCCACAGCGCAACCACAACGCCCGCCCGCAAGGCGACGGCACCGATGAATGAAGGGCCGCTGGAAACGGCTCCTTTCGCTCCCTTCATAAGCACCTTCACTTTAAGGAACAGGAAAAAACGATGCATTAGACTTGCCTTTAAATATGTAGCTAGGGTACCGCTGCGGTGCCGCACCGCCCGCTCGCTGCCAGCGCGGCCGTGCACACCAGCAGGCAGAGGACTGTTGGACGAGCCGCTCTCAGTCGGTGGTCCGTGCCGGCGCCGGTGATACAGCCGGTGTTGATCGGGCCGGTGCTTCATCCGGCCTTGATCCGGCTGGCGATCCAGCCGGTCTTGATCCCGCCGGGATCCAGCGGGTCTTAATTCAACATAATTTATGATGTATTACACTTGATCCAGATCAACTTTTGCTCCGCTATCCTAATAGTCTTACTGTTAACCAACACACCGTGCAGGCCAATTTATTGTACCGACCGTCGCCAAGTGTTGGCTGACCCGGAGAAGGACCTAAGAATACCTGGTGCAGAAATCCGTATATTTCAGGAAGTTTCTCGGAGATTCAAAGTTCAACACCACAATCTCGCATTTGGCATGCTGATGATCAGATTGTCTGCGGATTGAGCACACTCAGCAGGTTTTCTGCTCGGATAGCACCGAAATCAAGTGATTATTGTGCTTTAGGCCATGGTACCTGCGTTGCACTGAGCCGTGAAAATGAGAGATAATTACATATGCGCCTGTTCATTGACGCATACTTACACTTTTTAGCTAAAATAATGCTGGAGTGTAGGTTTTTGCAGTTGGCCATAGCAGTGTGAGTTTCCGACCAGGCCTCGGTGTTGTAGTCCTCAAGCTCGACCAGTGGGATGGCGCGCGCCGCTGCTATCAGTGGGAGCTGAGGGAAACCTAATCTCGCTCTCGCTCTTGTCAGTAAGTCACGAGTTTCGTCGGGCGGTACATTCGTCTGTCGGTAGCAAGACAGTCCGGTGAGATAGCCCGTGGTCTTGGCAAGTAAGAAGTTCGGCTTGGAAGGCACCCTGGTTTTTATTGTTTCGACCAGCGGCGCAACAGCGCAGACAACAGCAAGTGTTGCCATGGCGACCGTGAGCGCGACAGACGAGGAGACAGCTCGACGGGAAGCAGCATGCCAAGGCGATGCGGCCAAGCTGGCCCAGATGAAGGTACCGGATGACTGGAAGATCCTGCCGGCCGACCCCAACTACAAGAACCCCCTGGTGCGCCACTTCCGCCACCGTGGCACCGTGCTCACCAACTACCACCTGGTCAACGGCTGCGTCGAGCACTGGGCGCGCTTCCAGGCGCGTCCCACGGACATCTTCGTGGCCAGCTTCCCCAAGTCGGGCACCACCTGGCTGCAGGAGATCGTGTGGAGGATCGTGCACGGCGAGACAGGCGCCGGGGGCAAGGCCGACACGCCGCTTGAGTATCGCTTCCCCCTCCTGGACATGCCGTCGGCAGTGAACATGGAGATGCGCTCCGTCCACGAGATGGACGACCCGCGCCTCATCAAGACGCACCTGACGTACGACCTGCTGCCGCCCAGCGTGCACACCAGCGGCACCAAGGTGCTCTACGTCACTCGCGACCCCCGCGATGTCTGCGTGTCCTACTACCACTGCACCCGCATGGTCAACTACGAGAAGTACCGCGGCACCTTCCCGGAGCTCCGCGACCGCTTCGTGCGGGGCGAGGTGATGCACGCGCCCTACCGCGAGCACGTGCAGGGCTACCTGCGTCACGCCGACACCGTGCTCTGCGTGACGTACGAGCAGCTGCACGCTGACCGCGCGGCCGTCGTCCGTCGAGTGGCCACCTTCCTCGGGCGGCCCGTGACCGACGACCAGGTGGAGAGCATCGTGAGTCACACCAGCTTCGGCGCCATGAAGGAGAACCCCGGCACCAATTTCCGCCACTGGGAGAAGAAGGGCCTAGTCACCGCCGGCCAGGAGGGCACCTTCATGCGCAAGGGGCAGGTGGGCGACTGGAGGAACTACTTCACCGAGGAGGAGGGCGACGCCTTCCTCAAGTGGGCCAACGAGCCGGTTTGAGGGCGGTGGTGGAGGAGGCGTGCTGTCGCCACCGGCCAGGCTGCTGCGGTGTGCGGATGCGTCAGCATGCGCGCGGCACTGAGGAGGAGGTGTGTCTGACTGGTGACTGCACCGGAACCCTCGTGTGCTGCGTTTTTGCGCGAGCGTCGATTGCGTGCTGACGTGGAGTGCTGCGAGAGGACCTGCAGGAATGGTATTAGCAGTGTTGTAGATGTAGTTTGGCATTTGACTTTATGGGTGTCTTTCCGAATCATGTAATACACACTTGCCACATGGAGAGTAAATGAGAGCAGATTGTTGTTATTTCATGTATTGCCATGCATTATTTCCCGCAGGATAAGGGCGCTAGAGGAGGCTACACTGAGGTTTATTCCGAAATAAAACTTTAGAATCGCTAAAGATATGACGCTTGGTAGCTAAGTTTTCGATGCTTCTACAGATCCCATATAAATGAAAAACCACGTCTGTCACAGATTATGAGTGTTGACCATTTTGTCTGGTCATTGTCGATTTCATGTTGTGTTCACTTATCCGGTAACGAGCTAACCTACTTTTGTCGCAAATAAAAATTGGAAGCGACCGTCCTACGTTCATTTGCTTTGTCTTATCGCGGTAAATTGTAACGCGATTATAAACATACATTGCTCATCCGGAGGTCAAGCCGCGTCTAATCCTCTACACGGAAAGCATACAAGGATATTTTTCTGTTATGGCCTGGTTGCATTTATTAAAAGTCGCACCACCTGGTCGGCATAACACTGGCATATGTTACTCAACGCAATTGTCTTCGCAGCCGTGCCAGTCTTGGTTTTTGAAGTAGCATTGCGGATAGGCGCAGGACTTAAGTCATACCACCCAGCTTAGCAGGGTTTAGTTTGAATGACTTGTTCAATTTGCGAGATCGATGTTAACATAGGATAATCTGTGAACACTGGAGAAGGTTTTAGGCACCTGGTGGTGGGTGCCTATGTGTCTTCCTTGATCAGAAGGTGTGTATCTAACCGAGAGGATGTTTGCATGATACAGGACGAATCACAGGTCAGTTAAGCAGAAGAAAACTCGCTTATGCACAACACGCTTGCATCGACAACATAGTATATTAGC
>NW_023596448.1:2761311-2818811 GCF_011947565.3 Pollicipes pollicipes
CTCTACAACCCCTGAGCAGCACCACTTATACCCCTTTCAAGCCCACCCGCAAACACGATCGGCGTGCGACCCGCCGACACCACCGCGTCCCACCCCACCGCGTACACGGGTTAAACGCATCGCCCCTGAACAGTGACCGTTTCCCTACGTTAACACTGTCCTGGGGCGTGATCTATTGCCACATATGGTCCACACCGTACACAGGCCAATCACATGAAACCGGTCGGGATAGTTCCTGTCCCTTATATCCTGATTGCCGAACCAATACCGAAGCCCGCCCTTCTACCCGCCCAACTAGATCGTCACAGTTGGACATATCCAAATCCTGTTTTGTCCGGCTAAAAATCGTGCAGGACGCCCGGCATGGTTTGGGTCGCCTTGGTTACCACCGCGGCCGCTGTCTGGGTCGTTTCAGCATGATGCCATCGTACACGGTCTCACCCGCGCTGAGCCGACGTCCGTCCCAGCTGTCTCATCGCATAGGCGTCAGTGTGGCGACTGTTAGCCGTCCGAGGAGCGCCTTCTCGCCGCTGGAGGGCAGCTGCCGTTTACTGGAGCGAATGCGTTCGGGGTCAAGGTCCCGCTGAACCATGGAGCCCCGCCAGGACTTCCCACCGGTCGATACGCTGGGCTTCGCCCGCAAAAGCTAATTGGCACGGAACAATGCCAGGCGCGTCACTCACAAGCGCGCGCAAAGGGCGCGGGAATGACCCAACTGTGGGACGGCCAAACCCGTGCGCTCGGTCTGTTTCTTCCTACGCATCACAAAAAGGCTCTTGTCAAGTGTAATAAAAAAGGAGGGCCATGCCTCCCGCCCTCTTCCCCCAAACATCTACCAGAACTGGTTGTCCCCGTTAAGTCAAGGATGCTGCGATTCATTTGGCGAGTTGTTCGACAGTCCCTGACGACTGAGCCGCGGCGTAGCGCCGCTTCCAAACCGGGTCACATTACAGCTCTGCTGAACCCCAGCACATAACATCGACTGGACGCTTTACGTATTCGGCTGCTCTTGCCCCAGTCACCGACTGTCGCCGGAAGTTATCGACAGCATGACCAGCCCGACCTAAGGCTGCGGCCAGCACCGTGACACAGATGCGGCGACATCCTACTGGCGAGCCAGTTACGCGTCGCAAACCGCACCGGCTCATATGAGGCAGTTGTCCACACTACAGGATCGGCAGTTGCCAGGGCTTTTGTTTAGTCGCGTTTTGAGAGCGGGAACAGACATGTTGTCTTATCACTTTCCTGTCCCAGCCATCCAGGAGACGCGGAACAGTCCAGTCAGCTTCCCCGAACGACAGCACGAGGGCGCGTGACCTCCGGCCCACAATAACCCACACCCCCGCCATTACGATTTCCTGTTTTTCCCCTCCGTTCACATCCGTTGACGTCGCGTCGCAGCGACACCGGGTCGGTCAGATCCAGGCCCGGCTTCGATCCATGTTCTTGACATTTTTGCGAGTTGGAAATTTCAGTGTTTCCACGTTTAATCAAATGTGGGAAGAGGTATCAGTGATATTGCGCTGCTGCAGAAAAAGCCTGGGCTATGAAACAGGTAACATGTCCGTGCCTTTAAACGTTTACACAGGTGTCGTAGAATTACACAGCCTTTACAGAGCTTGCGCTTTAAATGCCTAAAAGCTCGATGTGGCTAACGCGCCTGCGTAACCGCTACGCGCCTGGGAAACCAAAGGTCCGGGGTTCGATTCCCCGTGGTGCCCGTCCTTCCTGCCAGGATGGAAGGCAGGCGACGTCATATAGCCTCACAGCTGAGTGCGTCGTAAAGCCCCAATGACGATGGCCTTGAAAGAGCGGTGCCTATGCCGGTTCGCCCGAGTTAAAAAGATGTGCGCATCTCAAGTGGAGCTCGCTTGGACTGCGGCCTCGCACGTGGGCACAGCCAGCGTTACCAGCAGTCCTCGCGGTCACGAGTGACTGAGCTCTGCTGACAAGGTCAACTATTCTCGTAATACATTTCAGTGATTGTCCAATGCGGTCGTTTGACCGAACTCAAAACACCGAAGGAAAAAGGATCTTACAAAACAGGCTTTCTTTGATAACAAGGGGTTCCCAAGTATACACTGCTGTCTTCAGGCAAAAAGGCCTAAGTGTTATGCAAACCAATGGCTCTTAGACCTTTTTACCTTTGGACGGCAGTCCACAGAACTTCAACATCAGTCAGCGCACACCACATGAGTACAAGCCCGCTTACGGCCGGGTCAACGCAGCCGGCGCGGCTCCACTGACCTCGACCGGGGGTCCGTGGGGCCGGTCGACGTCCAGGCGCGGCAGCTGGCGCGCGTCGAGCGGCGTCCACGGCACCGGCGGCGGCGGCAGGCCGATCGCCATGACGACTTGCTGCGGCCGACACGGGGTGCGACGTCAGAGCCAGAGTAGGGTGAATGTCAGGCGGTACGGGGTCAGAGCACAGAGTAGAGCGAACAGCAGATCCGCCGCGGTGTCACCGACGGCGCCGGACAACGCACGGCCGGCGGCGCGGCGATAAAAAGCAGGGTTCACGGCGGACTACTGTCGATCTTATCATGCAGCCAACTCAGTGCTACCAAAGCTCGTACCATCAGTCCCCCGGGCTGTGGGCGAGTGTCGAGCGAGCGGCTCAAAAACGGCCTCACAGTCCGGCGGCGCGCTCGGTCGGTAACCCGGAGGGAGGCCTCGGCCGGCGCGGCCCCGCGAGCCGACGTGTGCCCCGCCGCCGCCGGACCGCACGGCGCCGCCGCCGGATCGGGCGGTCCTCTCCCGGCGCCACTCACCGTGTGCCCCGCCACCGCCGGCCTGCACGGCGCCGCCGCCGGGCCGGGCGGTCCTCCCCCGCCGCCACTCACGTGGAACATGGCGAACGTGAGCGGCGGCTGGCCGTCGTTGGCCGCGATCACCTCGGCCGGGTCCCGAGCGTGTGCGAGATGCGCCTCGATGACGTCGACGCCGTCTGCTGGCACCAGGCGCGAACGCGGTCGGTCGCGCGAACCGCCCACACCGGCTCGCAGTCCTGCGGAGCGCGTGCGGGCGTCCATCTGGCCGCAGCGGGAGGGGAAAGGAGGGGAAGGGGGGGGGGGGGGGCGCGGCGGCGCAAGCCGGCCGTCACACACACGTGAGCCGCGAGGGGTTTCTCGCGTCCACAAAACGTCAGCGCCCGTAATCGGTCGCGCTTAGCGTGGGGCGACGTTAGAGGACAGGATGGACCGTGCCGAGCATTGCGGCACATTGGGCTTTCGCTGCAATGCCGTTGACCCGGCATTTCACGGCTGGGAAGCGAGGTTAAGATTCATGCGACCGGCCCTTCTTCGCGGGGACGCTGATCCCATCAATCTATCAATTGAAGCTTCGACAAATACTTGAAAAATCGCTTCAGACGGCGTAACCACGACACAGCAAAACCGCACTCGCCTTGGAACCACCGAGACACGCACCCCGCCGTGCCGCGCGAGCCACTCACTACGCTGTTCAAGTCCGGGGTTGGGGCCGGGGCCGGGGCTGACCTGCTCGAAGCTCAGATGGGTCATGCCGTAGTCGGCCCGGAACATGTTCAGCACGTCCACGGGGTCGCCGCGCGCCGTCACCAGGCGGCCGCCGTACGCCGCCAGCTGGTCGTCCAGGTCCTCCAGCGACTCCAGCAGGAACTTGAGCCGGTTGTATCCGATCAGTCGCGTGCCTGAGGACCCTCTCACAGCTCAGCGCGCTGAGGTGGCCGCGGTGGGACGTGTCTGCCACCCATGCTTGCGACTCGCTGCTTGGTGTGCGGATGTCGAGCAGCGATGCCGCGACTCGCTGCTTGGTGTGCGGATGTCAAACGGCAATGTCGCGACTCGATACTTAGTGTGGAGACGTCGAACAGCGATGAAACGCCCATTGTGCAGCACTTAAAGTAATATATGCATACACACAGTTTCAAATGCAAGGTATCACGTTACTTCCATCCATGAAAAATCCTGAAGTGACACCATAGGATTAACCCGTGGAAGTTATTATGATTCGATATGACGTCAAGGCATACATACGCCCACTGCCCAACGCACTCGGGGCTTGTGTAAACAATGGACCGCACAGCTTGTTTATTTAAAAATCGAGACACATGAGGTGATGGAACGTTATTTCCGTTTTGACTTGCATGTGGTGAGCTAGTTCTCATGAGCTGTCACCCACACTATATCATGTGTGATGACAACACAACTCAAATATTACAAATACCAAAACCTCAATAACTATGACACAAGAATACCAAAAAAAGAACCGACATCGCAGATCGTCTCGAACACGTTGATATAAACCAGGATGTATATCACCCTGTAGAATAGGCGATGTGACAACGGTTACCGGGCTGAGTGTTAACTCACGCCTGTTGTACCGAATTCTAAGAGAGTGGAGCTCTCGTCTTCGGGAACTCATGTAAGCACGGATTATAAGCATGCCACCTTAAGCAGGTTTTTTGGCCTTCATCGGTCCTGGTTGTCGATGTGGCGATATCTGATACCGACCCTAAAACGTCCCAAAACCGGTGGACCAATGGTTTGCGTGGAAACGATGTGCGTGCGGCAGGTTCCAAGCACCGACAAACACGCTTGTTAAGCCCACTGTCTGTCCGCCACACTAGCAAACGATGTTGGTCTCGACGCGGTGTGAGACGGGGTAACCGAGGTCGGGCACTGGTTTTAAACCGCCTTTTTCAGCTTGTCAGTTATTAAATTGAACGTTTGACATGACAGTCATTGCAAGACTGACATGGTAAGATGTGTGGGACGTGTCATGTGGGACATGACATGTGGGATATGGCATGTGGGACATAACATGCGGTACGGGATATGTGGGACATGACATGTGGGATGGCGTATGGGACATGACATGTAGGACATGACATGTGGAAGATGACATGTGGGGCATATGTGGGACATTCCATGTAGGATGACCTGTAGGTCATGCCATGTGGGACATGACATTTGAGAAATGGCATGAGGCATTGCAATACTGCAATACAAGCTACATGTCGTTGAAAACTGTGTGGTGGTACAATCAGTGGTGACGAAGATCTACTCCCTCACAGCTTGGTTCAGCAGGTTGTTGAAGCCATGCTTAACTGACATTAACACGCGCCCGGGTGTGGGGGGCTCAAATTGACCCCCCCCCCGAGGGTTTTTCAGAATGGTTTCCGAACGGCGCGGCGTAGCCGCGCCAAAATTGGCTTAGCTGTAGACAACCGAATACCGGATTATGTGACACACAAATTTAGATGTACCTGGTAAGGTTGCTGACCTATGGCAGGTCAAAGTCATGCCATGCTTTCAGCGGAGGCAATTTCTAGGGAATCGTCCAATCTGATACAATAACGGAGTGTTTGACGAAGCCATACATCTCTGGTATGCCTTCTTAGGCACAATCAATATTGAATGAGCAAATTAAAATCACCTAAGGCCAGGTATGGAAGTCAGACCAATGTCACAGCCAATTTGATTGATTACTTTGGGGCTTGCTGTATGGGATAGTTTGTGGTGCTCATTTCGAATTTATTGACAACAAGAACCGCATCATACATCTTCCATTGACTTCTTAGAAGTCAGAAAAGGTCGTTGGCCTAAGATGACCCGGGTCGACATTTCGTTTTATGAACAAATTGCCTAGCATAATCTTTGTTGATTACTCATATGCAAAACTCAGAGAAGTCTTGTATGGTTTTGGTCACCATGACCTTCAAAAGGTCAAAAAAGGTCACCGACTTCAAATGGGCCTTTGAAATTTTGCTTAGAAACAGTTTCTCCTACGTTTCTGGGGTACTTCGTGACTAACATAGAATTTGACCCTCGTTTGACACTATCTGACATGAAGGTCATGGCCTAGGGAGCTCAAACTTTGACCTAAGTGAGTTCACGTGCAGGTCGAGACACCCTGCAAAATTTGGTGTCTCTAGCTTTCTTAGTTCCCGAGATCTCAGGGGGGTCAAATTTCCCCCCCACCCCCACCCGGAAGAAGGGTATCTAGCCGGCCACCCGGGCGCGTGTCAAGACAGGCTGAGGCTGCGACTTCATTCGTGGTTCGTTTCTTAGTACATGAGTGGAATGGCAGTTCAATGGCATTCAACTCAATGGCAGGTCTTTTCAGTGCGGAAAACTGGCATTTGCTGTTGTAAAACTCAGTTACTTACTCCGGGGTTCTGAATGGGACGATGATCATTTGAAGCTTTAGGGCGCACCGACATCAAAGGTCAGCATCCATAACAGCGACCGTGCGTCAGATAAAAATGAAAGCCATCGCATTCCATTGGAATGCTGCTGGCATTTCTTGTCGCGGCCCTTGCATACAATTGGTTTTGTTTGATACTTAATCGACGGCAGTACTTACCTTTGAGCACAGTGAAATGTTCACTGCAAATATCGTGTCATAGAACAGAGGTGCATGGGTAGCCTGCTGCGCGCTTAATACGTTGCCCCCCCCCCCCCCCCCCCCCCCCCCCCCCCCCCCAGTTGCCCCACCACTCACAGATAATTCGCCTTGCAGTCTGAGGGATATAGTTCTCTGCAAACTATGGCATAAAAGTACATTTGTAACGCTGAATGGATTACATTTGTTCGGGCATTCAAGTGTGGGGTAAGGGGCAATACAAACAGGTACATGAAAACCCTTACTCACACTAAGACTATAACCACATGCACCTTACCTCCACTTTCTCCCATCGAAGATAAATATCAGGTACACCTCACTACAAGTAGCCAACAACTCCGCGAGGGCTGGGTTGTCATGGAGACGAAGTCCATGTCGGAACCAGTGAACTCCGACTGTTTTCGTCATCTCTATCTCTGGTTTGCCTTCAATGTGAAACCAGGTGTAGATGGTGCTGATCACCTGAAATAGTGTTAAACTGTTAAGATGATTTGAAAACAAACAACCACCTCAAGGAAATGTACATGAGATGTACAAAATGTGGATGTTTCATATTTGCAGATCTTGAAGCAAGCATAAGATATGATGAACCAAGCTCACTTATCTATTGGCACACTTTTAAGCAGAAGACTGCTCTACACAACAAAATTTTTGTGTTTAATAAATATGCTCCTCAATATATCATTGACCAATTTCATCATGATACCTTGCACAAATTGATTGTGAGCCAATCAATGGCTGCTATATCTGTAAATTGTGCTCATGAATGCCAGGTATAAGCAACTCAACCATTGTATTCCTCTTGACCTTGATTGCTACATGGCTCATGAATTGGCAGAATTTGAGTAATGTTATTATGACATCAGGAGTGCCAAGGTACCTTGAAATACTCTCCCAATTTTCACTGGTGTGTAGCTTAAAAGTCTTTAAACATAGCTCTTCAGTTCACCCCCTAGAAATGTGGAACACTTCCTTCAATGTCAAACACATTAAAGGAAGTGTCTCTTATGTTACTGGTAGCAATATTTCTGGACTGAAAGATTACAGAGAACAATACAAAACAAACCTTTTACTATTACAAACTTCTCCAGACAAACCTTTTGCCTTCAAACCTGCCATACCATGGGCCCTGTGTTGTCCTACAGCATACTGCAATCACCAGCACTTCCACATCCTATGCTCTGGTCTTTTCTCCTACCAATTATAATCACCTGTTTTAAGTGTGAAAACTTAGTGATGATGGGCACCCCACAGCCTGGGCAAGCTGGGGTCTGAATGGAAGATGCAAGCAAACAATGGTGGGAATAACCTTCCTCTGAAATGAGCTGCATTCAAACACTACCTGTCCAGTACAGATATCATAAGGACCAGGCTTGATCTCATCAGCTAAAGAAGGGATAGAAAAAAAGCAGTTATCTGCAACTGAGATTAGATTTTTGGGTCTAATCACAAAAGTAACTACTCCCTGAGTGCCATGGTGGAAAGCATGATTGCTTACTGCAAGCATTCTAAGACAGGAGGTTTTCACTGGCTGAGAGCCTTAAACCTCAAAATGTACAGCATGCTGATCATAATCAACACTGAGCACCAGAATTGATCAGGAGTCGATAAAAACCATGTTCAAGACCTGCTATTAAGCAATGAGCATTCTCATCACATATTTTGATGATCACTTGGCACATCACATATCTTAATCAGACCTATTCTTCCTATTATACTACAGATTTGTTTGTTTCCTGCATAAGACCTAATATTACTATTAAGCCAAGGCATGTCATGCTTCTTTTGAAATTTTTATGCCAAACACAAAAGGAAAGTGTATCAAGGAAAAATAATGTGAGTGGCTTGAAGCATCAAGTACTTTTATTATAAGCAATGTGTTCACTTAATTGTCCTTTCAACAGCCTTTTATGGTGTATCAAAGGTCAATAACTCAGTATACAGGATAAGACCTCCGAGCACATAATGCCAAAAAAGAGCCAAATGCCTTTATTTTATTTTAATTTAAATTTTATTATTATTATATTATTAAATTTTATTTTTATTTTATTTTTATTCTATTTTTATTTAAATTTTTAAATTATGGGGTAGACACAATAGGTAAAAATGGGCAATGTCTCCAAATAGTCCCTGTTAAACTATTCTTCTCACAGTTCTGAATATTCAATAAAACATAGGCAGATGCAACCAACAGAAGCATGTTTCAAAACAACCCTGGAGGTATAGCAAAGCAAGGTCTGAAGAGCTGTGAAAATCTGGAAACCTTAGATTTAAGCCTACCAGGCCAGAGTTACTAACAGGCACCCTTCATACACACCCACCCACAACACAGGCAGTATTCTGGATCTCCCCTCGAGCAAAATGGCTTGGCAGGATGCAGAGCCACAAATCTGAGGGACACTACATGATCACTTCCCTGTCATGCAGGCATGACCACTGCCATCAACAGCAGGCCATCCAAGCCAAAAAAGTGGCAAACAACTAAGGCGACTAAAACCCACCGCAGCATGGGTGTTGATCAGGTGGCCACTTTAACCACGGCTCTAACTAAATCAAGACAGGATCCTGCATGTTGGAGAATAAAACCTAGTTCAAGCAAACTGTCCATGTTGATGACGTGGTTTGCTGACTGGTATCTGCATGATTTTCATAAAGGAATGGAGCATTAACTCCCAAAATACCAATGACTGTGAAACCGATAATCACGACACTCAACACAACACGCGCAAAGTACGAGGTGGGCCTATGCCAAGAATAATCATATTGCGTTTTCCCGTGTCAGTCAACAATCATTTATCATTCCTCGTTGTAGTTATAACGTTGTAAATTCATCAATTCACATCAAACACGAGCAACTAACACCCGCAACTACGCTTACCTTGCTACCCTTACGCGGGCCTCGCGGTACACTTCACTGAGTAAGAATAGTTTTTATTTTCGCCACCAGAGTACAATCTACTCGTTATAAACTTGTAAGTTAAATGGTAAAATCTCATCAAAATTTCGAAACAATAATTTTTAGTAGTATCATAATGTAACGAGTTATTCAAAAGAATGCTAAAATATATTAGATGACATGGAAATTATTTGCGACCTAGTGGTGGAAGCAGCAGCTAATACATCCGTTAACGCGTAGTGTAAAGCTGCGCACATCGTGCGATTGGTAAGCGCTGCCGGTTCGTATGTGCGCGTTTATTTTTTAAGTAGTCGCTCTGCATTGTTTTAGGGTGTCATGAAAATGCTGTGATTGTTTTTAATTTTCATGTCCTCTGTATGTATGGATATATCTGTTAAAGACGCTGAATCCGTATTCGTTCCCGCACCCCCACAACCACCACACAATGCCTAATTGAAGGTCTTTTCTGCCTTGCATTTTTATTCTACGCCTGCCTGATATCTACATGAAATACCAACATATGCTTATGCACTCAATCCCTCTGCCAGAAACTGTGTCCTGAACACATGTGTTCAAGGCCAGCATTGCTTATTTTCTAGGTGACATATATTTGGTATGTGAGTATGGTGATGTGTTTATTGCTTATATACATTAGTATATGTGAATGTTCTCTACATAAATCTGTGTGTCAGCTGACACAAGAATGAGATGCTATTTCATAGGCATAGTGCATGTATGTTTTGTCAGAAATGTGTGCATATTCAACCAATTTACAATCATGTTATATTACAGGGCATGTATGTATTTCCCTGGAAATTGATAGGATGCACAACATAAATTCCATGACAATCTGGCTTTTTGCTGATGTTCATGTTGCACACATTTCACACCCCTGAACAATGTGCACAATGTAGTTGAAAACTTAAAGAATTACACTCACCATTGGACAGAACTCTGGAAGAGTGGTAGCTGGCTAGATACATAGGTGCTATTAAAATAAAGAATATTCACACAACCAAATCAAATAAGTATGATGATAATGATGATGATTTGGGCCTTTGGGTGCATTAAGTACAAGAGTCATGATGCCCATCTGAAATAAACAATGTTGTAGTCATGACCAAAATGGCAAAACATTGCTTTAATATATATTTTAACATTCCTTACACATTTACTCTGACTTATATTGTGTTGCAGACAAATTTTACTCTGGATTGGGGGGGGGGGGTGGTAGGCTTGGCAGGCTTGAAGGAGTGGTGAGTAGAGAGAGAACAGCTTTCTGTTTTCCCAACTAGAGAAAGTTTAATGTTTATTCATTGTCTTGCACCAAAAGGAATCACTTTAAAAATGACTGCTTTTCACCTACTACATAGCACTTCTGCTGCCACCATGTTAAGTATAATACAATTTGAATCTACTCAAGCCTGAAAGTCCTCTGAAATTTTAAACATATACTGATGGTGTTTGGGTTTCTTCCAGGCCTCTTTGTGACCCAGTAGTGGCTGCTCCACTCCACCTCATCAGCCACCTAAACCATGCTGCGTACCTGCGCGCGGGCGCACGTGGCGCTTGCCGCCGCCAGATGGAGCCGTGCGGCGGCGCGCGCCCCTCGTGCCATCTGCACACGAGCCGGGCGCGGCCGGCGGACAGTGAGGACGCGCCGCCGCCGTCGCCGCCGGCGCCCCGCCTGCCCGGCCAGACCATCCCGCGGGGAGAAGGCGCCCGCCGGCAAGAGGACCCGTTCTCGCGCGTGGCGCGCCTCTTCAAGGCAGACATGCGCTTCCTGTGGGAGGGACACGAAAGCCGCACCCACTACCCGTCCCACTGCGACGTCTGCATCATCGGCGGCGGCATCATGGGCTCGGCATCGCCTTCTGGCTGAAGCTGCGCGCCGGCCCGGCGGTACAGGTGGTGGTCGTGGAGCGCGACTCGACGGTGAGCGCTGGGGTCAGGACTGGAAATGTGGTGTCGGTGGTGCTGGCGCGAACAGAGGGCCGGGGATGGTTGTGTTCCGTCTAAGCGACGTGGTGCTCTAGTCAGGTGTTGATGTGGTATTGTGTTGACTGGGTAGTGCGTCCGCGCCTTTCGCCGGCTGTGAACCACATCCGCGTCTTTCGCCGGATGTGAACGTCGCGATTTTCGTGTAGATATTGGGAAAAAGGAATGAAACATGAAGACATTTGATACACAGCTAATACAGCTGAGGCTGAATGTCATTCCACATGCGCGATCCAGCCACACTGGCCAACCCCCGCCACCAGTTCTAGTAAAGCTTCTGGCGATGGCTGCGTGACTGCCTGATAGGCGACCGGCTGATCTCCGCCTCCCGTCCCCCTCCCCTTCCCCAGCGTCTGTCCCCGCTGACCCGCCGCCGACCTGTCCACAGTACCGGACGGCGTCCACGCCGCTCTCGGTCGGCGGGCTGCGCCAGCAGTTCTCACTGCCCGAGAACATCCAGATGTCCATGTTCTCGGCGCAGTTCCTGCGGAACGTGAACCGCTTCCTGGCGGTGGAGGGCGAGGAGCCGCCGGACGTGCAGTTCCACCCGCAGGGGTACCTGATGTGCGCCGCGCCCGACCGGGCCGCCCGGCTGGAGGAGAACTACCGCACCCAGATGTACGTGCCACGGCAGCCGAGTGTGCGTGCCCACGTCACCCAGATGTGCATATCATGTCAACATAGCATGTGTGGCATGTCACTGGGGTGTAAATGCCTGTGTCTGAGTGTATGTGGCCTGCCACCCAGGTGTATGGGGCTGTCAGCCAAGTGTGCGCGCCATGTCACCCAGATGTACACATTATGTCAGCTGAGTGTGTGTGGCATGTTGCCTAGATGTGCATGTCATGCCAGTGAAGTGTGTATGTCATATGCAGGTTTGTATCTTTTGTTATCCATGTGCCTGTGCTGTACCTTATCTGACCTAAACTGTTTATAGACCAACCTGACCTGGCCCGTCAACCTTTACATTGACTGGCCTGGCCTGACCTGACCTTCATGACCTGACCTGACCTACCTAGATTGGCCTGGCCTGGCCTAGCCTAGCTAGTGTTGAATATTTCTCATGATGGATGCTATAGCCTTGGTCCATGTTTGCACCATACCTGGTTCTGACTAATTAAATATGCAACGTGCTGTCAGCTGGCATGTCTGTCCCACCTTGCACCTGGTGGGCGCATACTGGATTATCCTATGTGCTCCCCCATGCAAACCATCCCGAACGTGGCTACCTAGGATTTTACATGTTGCATGACCTGGCTTCACTCAGGCGTCCACACCCTCGTGGCAAGCCGGTGCAATATGCGTGTACGTCCGCTGTCCACGCACTGAGACGTTGATGTCCTCTTTCACGCACGTGAGACGTTGATGTCCGCTGTCCACGCACGTGAGACGTTGATGTCCTCTGTCCGCACGTGAGACGTTTATGTCCCTGCCCACGCACGTGAGACGTTGATGTCCGCTCGTCCACGCACGTGAGACGTTGATGTCCTCTGTCCACGCACGTGAGACGTTGATGTCCGCTTCCACGCACGTGAGACGTTGATCCGCTCTTCACGCACGTGAGACGTTGACGTCCTCTTCCACGCACGTGAGACGTTGATGTCCTCTGTCCGCACGTGAGACGTTGACGTCCTCTGCCACGCACGTGAGACGTTGATGTCCTCTGTCCACGCACGTGAGACGTTGACGTCCTCTGTCACGCACGTGAGACGTTGATGTCCGCTCTTCCGCACGTGAGACGTTGATGTCCGCTGTCCACGCACGTGAGACGTTGACGTCCGCTCTTCCGCACGTGAGACGTTGATGTCCGCTGTCCACGCACGTGAGACGTTGACGTCCGCTGTCCACGCACGCGATACGTTGATGTCCCTGTCCACCACGTGAGACGTTGACGTCCTCTGTCACGCACGTGAGACGTTGATGTCCGCTGTCCACGCACGTGAGACGTTGACGTCCGCTTCCACGCACGTGAGACGTTGACGTCCTCTGACGCACGTGAGACGTTGATGTCCGCTGTCCACGCTCGTGACGTTGATGTCCGCTGTCCACGCTCGTGAGGCGTTGACGCCGTGCCTGCTCGGCTCCCGACAGTGAGAACGGCGCCAAGGTGGAGCTGATGACGCCGGCCCGGATGAAGGAGCGCTTCCCCTGGGTCAACACGGACGGCGTGGCGCTCGCGTGCCACGGCCAGGAGAACGAGGGATGGTACGTGTGCTCGCGTGCCACGGCCAGGAGAACGAGTGATGGTACGTGTGCTCGCGTGCCATGGCCAGGAGAACGAAGGATGGTACGTGTGCTCGCGTGCCACGGCCAGGAGAACGAGGGATGGTACGTGTGTTCACATGTCATGACCAGGAGAATGAGGGATGCTACGTGTGTTCGCGTGCCATGGCCAGGATAACAAGGGATGTACGTGTGCTCGCGTGCTCGCTCCCGCTCTCACCAGTCGCCATGTTGCTATCACAGACGGAGAACGATGAGTAGTAAGCGTGCTCTGTTCTCACCGCGCGCCTCTTTGCTCCGGACTGGCTATGCACGCTGTTGATAGCGATAAGTGGCTCGTGCGCTCCCTGCCGTTGCACTTCCACCTGCGTGACATGGTTAGGGGAGGGAGACTGTTGTGTATCACTTGGAGTGGCGTGGGCAGGACTCAGCCCGCCTTAGTGGTCAGAGTCACGGCGGAGAACGGGGTAGGAATTTTCTCCCTTTCCCCGACTTGTGGCTGGGCTGACCCAGAATGGCTTCAGGGGATTGCTGAAACCATTGGGCTCACGTGCTGAATTCACAGAAACCACTGGCGTTTGCCGCAGGTTTGACCCGCACTTGCTTCTGCGGGCGTTCCGACGCAAGGCCACACACATGGGGGTCGAGTATGTGGAGGGCGAGGCGGCCGGCTTCGAGTCCAGGCAAGTGTGCTGCTCACGCTCAGTTAATCTCGCTGATGTCGCAGGGGTTCCTGTGGTCACGATCATGACGTTGTTTCAGCCGCCATCGATCACGTTCAAGACCGGTTGGTGCTTGATGCTCTGATACAGTTGTCACCCACCGCTCGAGTCATTCGTGAAACTGCCACTACTTGTACCGGACATTGTTCGTGCCCTGTTGTACTGGAGCGTGGTGGCCGACCTGAGCCGTGTCGACAGATACGTGGCGAACATGCAGGTCGCGGGCAGGCAGTCGGTGGCGGGGGGCAACTACGTCCTGGACCGGGTGGTGGTAAGGCACGGCGCGAGCCGAGCACTGGTGACTGTGTTCACTGGATGGTGTCACAGACCGTGGCTAGGCGCTGGATGCGACCTGGGATGAGCTGTGGCGAAGGGCTTTGTGGCGTCATGTTATTTATTCCGCGTGATAGGAAATGCGTATGTGCCGGTATGTATTTGAGTTTACGTTTGATTAGTAAGGGCACCTTAGGCTGGTGCCATCTACCGGAAATGGCGTTCGTTGACTGCATCCGAAGAGCACCTTTGTCAAGTCGCGCGTTTAAGGTGGTGTTAGTGGGTGGCCGAGGCGCGGAAGCCAGCCTTTGTTCGTCGCGGGACGTCAGTTCATTTTTTCTTGAAATGCGCCTTGTTCAGGGGGCGCACACAACGCCAGCAGGCCGGTACAGTGTGCGCAGTCGGACCGTGCTTCTCACGTGGTGCCAGTCAGCGTAGCCGAGTCGCATCAGCCGGGCTTCTCCGGCGTTTCTCATGTGACGTCAATGACGTAGCTTCGGTGAGCTGACGGACTGCGCCGAGGCGGCGACACCACAGTGACGTCACACCGGTCGCCGCAGGTGCGGCAGGCCGACGGTGAGGTGAAGACGGTGAAGGCGGCCGTGTTCGTGACGGCGGCCGGCGCCAACACGGCCGAGGTGGCCCGCCTGGCCGGCATCGGCGAGGGCGAGGGCCTTCTGGCCATGCCCGTACCCGTCGAGCCCAGGTCCGCCGCCACCGGCGCGCGCTCCGGCGAGCTCGGGTGAACGGCGCGCACGGTGCGCCGTTTTGAACGGCCACACATGTGACGTCATTGTTGGCGTAGCGACCTTTGGTCTCAAGGGATGCCGCTCAGGTCGGGACTGAAGGATGTGCGCCAGGCGGCGTGTGTGATCAGTTTTGCGTCTTTTGCGTGTGATATCGCTCCGCCAAGCTGTGTACTCGCACCTTTGATGGCGTGTTCGGGGTGTGATGCCGTCCCGGACGACGCTCGACCCCTGGTGTGCTGACGTACGCGCGGGCACCGCCGGGGCGTGGGCTGCACCCGTGCGTCTGCGCCCACTTGATGACCCGTGCGCTCACGCCACCTCGTCACCCACCGTCTCTGGAGGCCCCGCCGACGCCGTTCCTCAGCTGACGACCGATGACGCGCCACCTCCGCCGCCAGGAAGCGGTACGTCTACTTCTACCACTCGCCGGACGGCCCGGGCCTCGACTGCCCGCTGCTGGTGGACCCCACGGGCACGTACTTCCGGCGCGAGGGCTCGGTGGCCACTACATCTGCGGGAAGTCTCCCACAGGTCAGGCGGCTACGGCCAGTTTTGCCGTGCGCCACGCGCTGTTGAACTGCCAAGTGTCCGTCGTGAGCCCTGCGTGAGGGATATTCAGGAAACGTGCGAACGGTGTTGGAAGCTCTTGAAAGAAGGCGATAGGGTGCTGTTAAAAGGTTGCAGTTTGCACGATGGTACGAACGCGTCAGCTAGCGCACGTTTGTTTGTCCTTTTTCCTTTACGGGGTACGGATGGTCCTAGCTTGCGCGAATGGGCACGTGTGGGTGAGCTACCACGAGGTCACTGTTAATTAAGCTGGAGGTTAACACTGCATAGGCGCATGTAGCGAAAAATGTCATGTTTCTTCTAGCACTATACCGACCCAAGTACAGAATGAGATGAATCGTGTTGCCAACCTGCTGTTGTGTTGGGACCCGAGTCGTTAGTAATGTCACACACATCCAACAGCCCACCCATGATTCACCTCATCCGCCGGGTTTTCGAGTCGCTTGAGCCCTGCGTCCAGTTCGCCCCAGGTTGTATTGGTCCGCTCCGCACCTCGCCCTCCGTCGTTCCCCGGTTTGCGCCCTCCGTGGCTCCCTGCTTGCACCCTCCGCAGCGCTCCCCGCTCGCGCCCACCGTCGCTCCCCCGCTCGGCACCCTTCGTGACGCTACCCGCTCTCGCTCTCCGCCCTCGCTCTCCATGTCGCTCCCCGCCTAGCCCCCCTCCCGTCGCTCGCCGCTCGTGCCGCGTGCCAGCTGTCCGCGACGCGCGTCCTCACGGCACGTGACCTGTGACCTCGCTGCGCAGGAGCGGTCGACGACCGGAGCCGGACACTGGTGACTTGGAAGTGGACCACGGCTACTTCCAGTCGCCACATCTGGGCCAACCTGGCGGCGCGTGTGCCTTCGTTCGAGAACCTCAAGGTAGCCGACGCGTCCTGCGAGGCGGCCCGTCTCCGTCGTGGGGGGTGTGTGGGGGGGGGGAGGGGGGGGGGGGGAGCGGGTGGCCGCGTGCGTTCCGTAGTGCTTGCCGCCATTCTGCCGGTGCACAAGTGGTCAGGTACTGCACACAGGATAGGTGAGGAAGGAGGCCCCATGGGAGCAGTCATGCTGGTGGCCTCGACAGAGGGTGTTGCGTTGCGCGTGTGACGCCTGTTTTGTCGCGTGTTTGAGCCTCTTGGTGTACGCTTAGCGGTTGCTGCGGTCCGCGACTCAGCAGTGCGAAGTTAGCTGCCCTTCGGACACCGGTATTTTCCCTCCTTACAGCGATGTTCTCCGGGGCATGTACATTCGCGGCGGTGAGGGCGGATGATGCGCCTCCACCCCGTGTGCGCCCTCGCTGGTAGCCTCGTATTCTCCGTCGGACCGCGCGGAAAGAGACGCGTTGCGGCGCGCAGCAGCCGAAACTGTGCTCGACGCTGGCGCGTTATGGCCCACCCTCGCGCCACGTCCGTCGCGCTCCACACAAGAGCCAGTGTGTTCCCTTCTCGCCCTCGCCCCACCCGGTGTTGAGTGTGACGCACGCGGAGCGTCGCGTCCGGTGGCGCCGCTGACAGGCCGCGGCTCCGCAGGTGAAGAGCTCGTGGGCGGGTTTCTACGACTACAACACGCTGGACCAGAACGCCATCATCGGACCGCATCCGTACCACCACAACCATGTTCTCTGGCCACCGGCTTCAGGCGGACACGGTGAGACACGCAGACACAGACACGGGGTGAGACATACAGACACAGACGCATGGTGAGACGCGCAGACACAGACACATGGTGAGACCACACAGACCACAGACATATGGTGAGACACGCAGACACAGACACGGTGAGATACACGGCGAGTCGCGCAGACACAGGCACACGGTGAGATACATGGGTGAGACACGCGGTGAGACACGCAGGACACAGACACGCGGTGAGACACACGGTGAGACACACAAACACGGACACAGACACACAGTGAGACACAGATACAGACACGAGGTGAGACACGTGGACACAGACACATGGTGAGACACACAAACACGGACACAGACACACAGTGAGACATACAGACACAGACACATGGTGAAACACGCAAACAGAAGACACGGTGACCTACACGGTGAGTCGCGCAGACACAGACACACGGTGAGATACATGGTGAGACACGCGGTGAGACACGCAGACACAGACATGCGGTAAGACACACAGGCGCAGACACACGGTAAGATACACGGTGGGACCCGCAGACAGCCACGCGGTGAGACACGGTGAGACACGGCGAGACGCGCAGACACAGACACACGGTGAGACATATTGTGAGACACATGGTGAGACGCGCAGACACAGACACACAGTGAGGCCGGCAGGGCGAAAATACTGGCGCTGGTTTTTATGCGAGGTGGTTTTGGCGTTGTTGGACGCTCGGTACATAACGAGTTTTTCGCTGGGTGGTCTTGCAGTCTTGGCTATACATCGGGATGACCATCGTCCCGTGGGAATGGGAGTTGTCTGGCCCATACCGTCACGTTCCAGCGCACATTCCAACAGTGACGGAGTCCCATCCGCCGGCGGCGATGGTGGGCGCGGCGTCTGCGCGACACTCATGCCCGCCCCCGCCCCGCGCCGCGCCATGTCCCCTCTCCACAGCCGCACCGTCCGTCCGTGGCTGGCGGCCGGGCCGCGGTGCCGGCCTCCGACCCTCGCCACCAAGCGCCAGAGGACCTCCGACTGCGTGACCCCGGACCTCCGACCTCTGACCTCTGACCTCCGACGTTCGCCGCCGGCCGCAGGTAATCCAGCAGGCGCCGGCGGTGGGACGCGCCATCTCCGAGCACATCCTGGATGGGGAGTTCCGCACCATCGACCTCACCCGAATGGGATTCAAGCGCGTGCTGGAGAACAAGCCGCTGCTGGAGGCAGAACATCGTGTGACGACAGCCGCCGAGGCGGTACGCGGGGCTGGCGGGCGGGGGTGGGACGGTAGCGCACTCGTAAGGGATCTGGGACAGCTCCGGGAAGGGCACCCCAGAGGCGGATGGGAGACCCAGCGGGCGGCGATGTAGGCGGCAGACGGGTGGGACGCCCGGCCAGGCCGGCCCGGCGCGGAGGCTGGTGGGACCTCCGGCCGCGCGCCCAGCCGTAGTCACGTGCTAGGTGGCTCTGGTGCTCAAGATGAGCCCACCTCGGCCCGAGCGGGGAGAGCTGTGCCACCAGCAGCGCGGCAGGTCGCTGTGGTGCGCCAGGCTGCTGTGCCAGTTGTTTACCTTTCTAGTTCTTGACAAACTAGTGCGGGGCTGACTAGCCGTCACTGGGAATGTTTGCCCGTGCTAGACCTGCCGTGCCAATTTGTACTGTGTGGTTTGCCAGTTTGTTTTGTACAAGCCGCGGCGTGTAAAGCATGAACGCTGGCGAGCTGCCCTGGGTCGGCCTGCGACGGCTGGTACTTGTGAGGCCGTGGTCTTCGCTCAGCGGCGGACGGCCGTGACGTAGGCGGCTGCGATGACGTAGTGTGCACCTGTTAGCGCCCAGGATGAGCCGAGTCTGCGGCGTCGATGCACTCGGTGGTGCGACGCCGCGACGCCGGTGAATCGTGGTGCGTGTAACCTAGTCGCCCAGCGGTAAAGACATCTGATAATGGGTATCTGACAATCGGCATCCCGTTTAACGAATGAATAACTGCCTCTCGTGGACACGGGATGCGTTACCATGCGATCTGACCGAAGTGACGTCATGGCCGCACTCCGCCACTCATGTCCGTGGAATGCGTAATCATGCCACAGTCAGCGACCCTTTGTGACGTGACAACCCCACCTCTGCGTTGACGGTTCGCCAAGCCGTCGTGTTTGGCCATAACGTCCCGGCACTGGCCCAATGGCTGCGTGCGACCCCCGGCGGTCTTCGGCCAGTCATGAGTGCCAACCCGCTGGGTGGGGCGCGGCGCGCGAGCAGTACCGGCGGGCGAAGCCGTGTTGGGCGGCCGGCGAGGCCCGGTCTGGGAGAGCAGTTCCCAGCGGGTCCCGCCGGTGCCGCCCCGTTGTGACGCCCCAGGCAGCGGCGGGCCGCTGGGGCCTCATGACGGCGGTGCTGATGCAGCGTACGCCGCGTTAGAAGATGAATGCTCGTCAAATGTTCAGCCAATACAAAGACGGTGATATTTGCGGTTGTGTCACTGAATACCGTGCCGTCTCGAGCGGCAGGCGTCTGCCTCTATCGCGCCAAATTCTCGTCGCTAGACCGGTTCGCCCGCCTGACGCGCGGCCGCCTGCAGATTGGTACGCCGGAAACGCAATCGCACAGCGTGTATTCAATCGGCAAACAACCGCACTGGCGGCCCACGCCACCCAGGCCCGCTCCTTCGGAGGGGTTACGGGCAGCACCGCGCACCCCACAGGCAGCGGATCAACGGCGCCGCCAGCCCGCACCAGTGCCCCGGCCTCGCGCGCCGGGCGTAGGCCGCGCCACGTGCCTCCGGCGCGGCGCCCGGGCGGCTATAGTCGTCGTGCGCGCCAGTCCACTTCCGCCCAGCACCGCTGGCGGCGGCCCGCGGCCGGCCCTAGCTCTGCTGACTCGGGGGCTGGAAGAAACCGCTCTGCTTGCTGGCCGCCCGCGACGGCGCGAAGCCCAGCAGCTTCTGGATGTTCTGTAGCGCGACGGGGAGGGGCTGTCAGTCGGGGTTGCGGCCCGGATACCGTGGAGGGATCTGACGGATCCTGCTGCGATCCGACGGGTTCTGCCGTGACGTCGCTCACATGCGTGAAAACAAAATTGATAGTGGATACAATGCAAGACAATCGCCGATTTGGCATACGCACAAAACTAACTGCGTTTCCAAGCAGCTGGGACTATACCTATGCACGAAAAGAAACCATCGAGGCCCCTTCCATAATCCAAATCTGCATCGACATCGACAGATAGGCGTCCATCGACGCTACGAGAGCGGGCGAAGGACGCCGCCGAACACTGCCTGTCTGATGGACATGGTGCAGAGGATGTAGAGGAAGATGAAGGAGCAGTCCCTGAAGTCCTCGCCCACCAGATTCCGGTGCGACAAGCCGCGCAACGACGAGACGAGATCGGCTCGAAAGGTAGACGAGCCACCACCCGGCCGTCAAAACTGAAACGCCCATGGACGAAGCCGTCACAGCCAATGAATGCCTGACACACAACACCCGTGACGTCATCGTGTGGCAGTGGCAAACTGGCATCCACGCCGCACCGATGGCAAACTGAGCATCACTGCCGGAGAATGGAGGTGGCGCAACGAACAGGTGCACCCGACCGCATATCATCAAACTTTACGCCTGAGAATAGAGTCATGTCAACGTAGGCCGATACAAACTTAATCGAACAGCATTTCTGTCCAGCGTGTACGTCTTTCTAGTAGTCCCGAAACAGCAGACACGAGAACGATGCCAGTATGCGCCGAATATGTTGTACACATGACAGTTCTGCGAGGCGTCGTGACGCACAGCGTCGACTTACATTGAATTGAACATGCTGAGGAGAGCAGTGAACGTGAAACCGATTGCAAACATGGACTTCATCTTGACCATGGAGAGCTCGCGACTGTGGTTTTTAGCCTCTCTTCCTCCCTCTCGATCTTCTTCTTTGTTGCCGATCGCTGGCGTCTCCCCTAGCCTCCTTTTTCCGCTCCACTGCGGGACACGCGCATCACATATATGTTGCAGCCCCGCTCAAATACATTTTCTAAGGCCGCGCGCTACATGACGATTTGCAGTTGGCGCGCCTTAAAGCACCACAAAACGACAAATACCAGCAGTAACACTGTTGTCGATCCTACAATGCTGGCAGGGAGGTAGTTAGTGGTAAGACAGTCCGAAAAATTATATCAGGTGGTACTGGGCCAATAATGGTGCACAAATAATCAATGTCAGCATCATCTGTTTACCCTTCATAGTGAAAGGTCGCGAAGCTTTAAGTAAGGAATGCGTCGCGCGCGCAAAACGCCGAACTACTTTTTTACTCTGCCTTTCTACTTCGGCCTTGAGCTTCTGATACTTTTCACTTCGGTAAACTAGCACCATGTGAGTCCTTGAAGGCGAGAATGATACCACAGGATTAGAATGATCATCAACATATAACAAAAACAGTGTAACATCTAGCACAAAATGTATCAGATGTAGATCCAGTTCACACATGCAGATGTGCAGGTGTAAAGCTTGTAATAACAATCCAATGTGGATGTGGCATCCAATGCTCACCTTGAAAAATTATGGACTTCTCGCCCAAACCCTGGATTGGCATAATATCTCCCGGCATTCTATCCCATATTAAGGTACAAGCATGGTTGGCATTCTATCCCATGTTAAGGTATAATGCATGTTGTTAATGACATAAATGCATGAAAGGAATATATTCTGGCTAATCCATCACTTGCTCCTATTATCTTGAAAAAAGTTTTAAAATATTGAAAAAGAACTGCCTATGTATGGCCAGCCAGAGCATTTGCATGTCCTCTAGGGGGAGCAGCAGTACTACCCAACACCCTGGGTAGTGTTACTCAGCAATCGTGGGACTCTACCTAGTACTCTGAGGTGCCACCCATCACTCTAGACTACCTGGCATGCTGGGGCACCATCCAGCACCCTAAGTTGCCACCCAGCAGCCCAGCTGGACAATGGGAGCAATGAAAGCTGAAACTTTACATTAACACCTGGGAAGACATATATAAAGCATAGTTTAGGCATCTACCCTACCCCCACCCCCCCCCCCTGCACACACTGAGAATTTCCTGTCAATTTTTGCCTTACAATTTATTCATGACTGGAAAGCCATTGGTAGTGGTGCTTCTGTTATTGCTCTTTTTAGTCCATGGGACAGCTGCCTAAGACAGAAAGAAAGACATCACTATCTCTGCTTTTTGATATTTGACATGGTTGCAAACCTGTTTCATAATCAGTAGAAGTGTTAGTAGAACTGTAGTAGTGTTATGTGGAATTCACATAAAATAGCATAATTGTTTGACAGGCAAAATCACTATAAAAAGGTTAAAGAATACTTACAAGTCAGAAAATCAACATTCTCAAAGGAATAACTATTGGTATTCCAAAAAGTAGCTGACTCTAAAATCCAGACGAACCACACTACAAATGTTTTACTTTTACATATGGGTGCAACAGATCAATATGAGAATGAATTGCCATTAGTTTCTTTATAAGTGTCCTCATTCATGTGTTGTGGATTATTGTTCATGTTTATATCAGACACACACACAGGTCCTCAATATACAAAATAACCCCATAATTGCATTCTACCTTCCATTATATCACCCCTGGTTTGGGAAGCATCACTTATAACTTATTCACAGTGAATTTCAAATTGGGGTAAACAAAAATCAACAAAGCTAGGCAATATAAATCTAGCAGGCTTTTTATGAAAAATATCAATAACCCAACCATATCATATACCATAATACTAACATATAATAGCAATATTGGATCAAGCTTCTGTCTGATGTCACTAGATCGCAAATACAACCAACTTTGATGCTTTCTATGCAGAATTGTTCAGTGACACATTTTAACCCAAGTTCCAAAATACCATGATGCAGGCAGTTTTTTGGAATCATGCTGATGTAACTTAATTGTTCTGATTAAATCTGGTCACCTAGACCACCATATCAACACACCTTAGTGTCATGACTTACATTGGTGCTGATTGTATATATTTTATCATACTTCAAGACATGGTAATTCAAACATATTTCAACCCCTTCACGTTTGCATACTTACCTTCTCCAAACAATGCAGTGCATATTGATATAAAAACAATAAGAATGGTGTCAGAAAACATGTCGTAGGCAGTGGTTTGGCACTATCTTGACAATCCTTGTCTTTAAAGTCAAGTAGCTGCACACCTTCCTACCCTGCACGAGATAATATCCTTATTTATTTGCCACGTTACTCCAAACACGACTACACCAAACACTTCCAGCAACTTCACGCTTCACTGTACCCTAAATGCATCTTGGCGAGGCCACTATTTGGTCTTATGTGTGTTATAAATGTAGTACAGATTTGTAATGTTTTTTTTCTTCCTTTATGTGTCCCCGCATCATACACAATGCCTGCTTGCTGCCTATACTACCAAATGTGCAGTAGGGTAGAGCAAACGTGCGAAATCAACATGTGAATGCTTAGAGCGTTTGTGTGTGTGTGTGCATATCTATAACCAAGCATCAGAACCAAAACTGTTTCAAAATGCGCTGTGGGTAGAGAGTGCGTTGCGTTTTGAATGCAAATATCTGCTCACCAAACGTTGAAATCGGGTCCGTACCACATGTCCAAGGTACAGAATGTTCAAAGGTACAGAATGCCCAAAGTGCATAATGTCCGATGTACAGAATACCCAAAGTTCATAATGACCAAAGAACAAAATGCCCAAAATGCGACATAACGTACAAAATGGCTCAGTGTAGAGGTGTTCATAATATCCAAGGTACAGAGTGTTCAAAGCAGGGGCGGATCCAGAGGGATGGGGGGGGGGGGGGCACGGAGCCATGGCCACCCTGTGGCCCGTTGGCTCCAGGGGGACCCATAGCCAGCCAAACAGGTGCAGTTTTTAAGACCCAAGGCAACAAACTTAGACATTTGTGAATTTCCAGGCGACCAAGAACATTTGCAAGCGAAAGTGAATGGCCCACGAAAAGTAAAGAAAATCTTCAATGGTTGAACAAACTGTGAATTGGGAACGCTAAGCCTCATTGCACTCTCTAAGGGTCCTTTGCTGTTTCTGGGGGACCTATATACCGGCTGCGGGGGCCATTCCGATCATAACGGATTCTTCCGCGTCGCCTTGATTTCTTTGCATTTGCTCGGAGGGCCCTGTACTGTTGCTGGACCCTTCCTGCTAGCGTGCCGGGACACTCTTGTCAATCAAGGGCCCTTAAATGGATTCGTTCCATTCGCCAGAAAAGGCTCTGTAGGCTACATCCGACACCCCATATCTTAAGCTGACGGGGGTATTCTCGGCTGCTCAGAAGCCCTTTACGTGCGTCTCGGATAAGCTGGTCTAGGGGCGCTTCCGATTCCCCTAGCGCCCTAGACCACACTGGTCTAGGGCGCTTCCGATTCCCTGCCGCTTGCTTGGTGCCCTATGCTCTTGTCGGAGACCCATCTGATAGCCTGTTTGGGCACATTCGGTCGTTCGGAGACACTCCACACTGAGTCCTGGGTACTTTTCATATGAATGGGAGCAAGGAGGGGGGGGGGGGGGGTCTACGTTCTTGTGGGGGCCTATCTGATAACCTGCTCGTTCACATTTGAACGTTCGGACCCTCCTAATTGGGTTTTGGGCACGTCCTATTCGAATTGGGGCCCTGCGCACTTGTCGAGGCCCCTCTGTTCGTCTCCTCGGCCACGCCGGACTGTTCGGGGGTCCTCCACATTGGGTCTTGGTATTTAATTCAGGGCCCTGTGCTCCTATCGGGGTCATTTGGTAACCTGTTCGGGTGCACTCCATCTTCCGCGGGTCCTCCACACTGGGTTCTGGGTACTTCTTATTGGAATGGAGGGCCCTACGCTCTTTTAGGGGCCCCTTTTGATAAGATGTCCGGGCCCATTCGATCGCGGGGGAGATCTCTGCGTCTGGTTTTGGGTACTTCCCGTTTGAAGGAGGGCCTTCCGTTCTTTCCGGGGCTCTATCTGTTAACCTGCTCTGGCGCACTCGATCATTCGGGGCCCTCTACACCATGTCGTGAGTATTTCATATTTGAACGGAAGGCCCTACGCTCTTGTCGGGGGCCCCACCTGCTAACCTTCCTGGGCACACCCGATTATTCAGGGTCCCTCCACATTGCGTCCTGGGTACTTCCTGCCTAAGTGGAGGGCCCCACGCACTTGTCGGTAATCCATCTGTTCGCCTCCTCGGCCAGGCTGGATTGTTTGGGGCCCCTGCACATTGGGTCTTAGTGTTTGAATTCAGGGCCCTCCCCCTGTAGGGGTCATCTGATAATCTGCTCGGGTACACTCCATCTTTCGGAGGCCCTTCGTTCTTGGTTCTGGGTACTTCTTATTTGAATGGAGTGCTTTACGCCCTTGCCGAGCCCCTTCTGTTAAGCTGCTTGAGCACAGTCCATCGCTCGGGGCCATTTATTTAGGGTGTTGAGCGCTTTCTCTTTTGAATGGAGGGCCCTACGTTTCTTGATGGGAGCCCCATCTGTTAACCTGTTTTGGTACGCTCGACCATTCGGGGGGCCCTCCACATTGGATCTTGGGCACTTCCTATTTGAATGGAGGGCCCTACGCTCTTGACGGGGGCCCTTTATGTCAACCTGCTCGGACACACTAGATCGTTCGGAGCCCTACATCTTGTGTCGTGAGCATTTTGCATTTGAATGGATGGCCCTATGTTCTTGACGGGCTCTATCTATTATGCTGCTCGGGCCGGCGGCGGATGCAGAAGGCGGCGGGGAGGCACGGAACCACTTTCCTAACAACAAAAACACGACAAAATTGGACGCTTTTGGGCCTACAGACGACAAAGAACAATTGCTGGCAAGTGCAAAGTGTTCATAACCAGACGAAGCTAATTCTTCCCTGGCTGAGAAGCCGTTGCTTGGGGAAATTTTGGGGCTCATCACGCCGTCTAGAGGCATTATGCCGTCAATTGCGCTGGCTCTATATGTCCACTTGCTGGGTCAATCTGATCGCTAAGAAGCTTTCCAAGTTGCCCTTGATCTCTTGGTATTTTCTTGTAGGGCCTAATGCTGCTGTTGGGACGCTGTCTGCTTTCACGCCTGAGCCCTCTTGACCGATGCAGGTTTTCACGCCTGAGCCCTCTTGACCGATGCAGGTTTTCACGCCTGAGCCCTCTTGACCGATGCAGGTTTTCACGCCTGAGCCCTCTTGACCGATGCAGGTTTTTCGGGGGCCCCAGGTGCCAGGGTGCGCTCAGCTGCTCAGGGGCTCTTCATATTAGTCTCAGGTTCTTTCCACTTGTTTGGAGAGCCTTGTGCTGTTGCTGGGGCTCTTATAACGGCACCCGATGCACCGAGGCACCCGATGCTCAGTGGCTCTCTAATTTGGTTAAGGGCTTTTCCCCTTTCATCTCATTTGAGGAGGACTCTTCATTTCTATCGAGGCTCTTTCTGTTAACCTGCCCATGCTCTCTTGATCGAACAAGGGTATTAATTCATGGTCTTGGATAATTCCCTTTACTCAGTGGGTACTGCGTTATGGCTCGGCTTTATATGCCAACCTGTAGGGGCACTACCAATCGTTTATAACCCACCACGTCAGTCTTGGGTTTTTTTTTGGTAATTGTCGAACTGAATTGTACATGCCGCCGACGTCGTACGTGTCATTTCCCTTGGCTTTTGAGTGTGTAGAAGTTATAATACTAGTGCATCACTTTTTTAGCATATTTTGAATGCTATATCTTTGAATGCTATGTACTGAATAAATATTTTATACTAATTCATGACGAAGGAATAATTCTGCATTAGTCATAAGCCCTCAGCTGATTGCATCGCCCAGACGGCTAGCCGTAAATAAACTAGGAATCAAGTCCGTGCTCGGATTTGATGGCTGTTAGCAGCCAACTGTAATTGATTTTGCCTGATGTTTCGAAACACTTAGACCCAAATTATTGGCTTTAGCATGATCTGTAGAAAATGAGGCGAGTTCTATGTATATGCATACGTAGCATGCCTAGCTTTATAGAGCTGCGCGGAGTAGGACTGGTTTCTATATTTATTACATCTACACACACTTACACACACTTACACACACACTTACACACACTTACACACACTTACCACACACTTACACACACTTACACACACTTACACACACTTACACACACACACACACACACACACACACACACACACACCCACACACACAACACACACACACACACACACACAACACACACACACACACACACACAACACACACACACACACCACACACACACACACACACACACACACACCACACACACACACACCCACACACACACACACACACACACACACACACACCACACACACACCACACCACACACACACACACACACATATATATATATATATATATATATATATATATATATATATATATATACATATATATATATATGCTACATTCCGTTGGTCTCTAAATGTAATGACCGGAGTGCAAGCATATATTAAGGCGGCCCCGCTCTGTTGGGGGCCCAATAATTTTGCGTGTACCCACCTTGACGAAATCCTGGATCCGCCCCTGACTCTAAGAATGATGACTTTCGATAACAATTTGAGGGACAGTTTTGGTTAGGTTTGTTGTTATACTATCTTTGAGGCAAGTAGTCCCATTACGTCTTGGAGAAAACGTCTTTTCAACAGATTGTGTGTGATGAAATTTTGATTTCAATGAAACGGTGTGCACGTCGGCTCGGTCGGGGAAAGGATGATATTCACCGTTAATGTTTCCCGGGTTTAAGAAAAAAACGGTGGAAACGTCGGCACGAAATTTCGAGTCCCTTTTATTTCATCCTTTCGTACTTGGGAAAATTTTGAAGCTTCAAGCAGGTCACTGCGCTAGACAATGTCTGTCGAGTTCAAAATCTAAACGAACTCTAGAATCATTAATAAAAGCTGTAATATTTGTTTTACGCATGAACATATTTGGTGAATTTTGCAAATTGTCCATTACCTGTAACATGCGTACATTCCGGTTTTGTTTAACCTTTAAACATTATATGATCTTGTAACTTGTAGCGGAATGGCGAGCATTCCGACAGTGTTTGGCCGGGCTGGCAGTAACCAACTCGAGTTATTGCTCTGAGCGATTGGTCTCGTGTTTTCTGCGTCAGTGTCAAATCAACACACTTGCAATGCGCTTTATATCTTTCGATCCCTGACGCGCGCCAAAAATGATAAGTTTCAGCAGTTCAACTTACCAATTAGCCAGCTTTACACATGAAAGTTTTTTCAATATCTCCTGACAGAGCCAATGTCAACGATCTAACCGGCAACGATGATGCAAATTGCGGACATTATGCGACAAAATGTTCAAGGAAATTTTGGGACGCAGCCAAGAATGGGGCAAGAAAGAAAACATGGCAAATGGCGTTTGACATTTGGCCAGGTGAGTTGCCGTTTTTCAGCCACGTTGTCATATTGACTCAGAGAAGACTTTGCCATAAGACACGAATCATCAATCCAACAGGGGTGGTTTGATCTCCATGGGTGGAGAGTACAAATAGAGGAGTGAAGTCCATTCCTCAGTTCTGAGAGTAGAGCCTAAATTTTCCTGCATGTACGCAACTGGCTCCATTCACGTATGAAGAAACTGCACGTAGCTTGAAAGCAACGAGGCCCGTGCAGTTCCTCGTATTCCCTAACTCCAGAGCACTGCTCAAAGCTAAGAACGGGCAAAGCGTCGGGAGATGCGAATCGCTCTTTCCGGCGCACCATTCCAGCGACCGCGTGGCCACGTCATTTCTGCCCCAGCCAGCCGCGCCCAACTGAGCTCAGGCGTTACCGTACGCCAGACGAGATGGGTCCCACGGTGACCCACAGCGCAACCACAACGCCAGCCCGCAAGGCGACGGCACCGATGAATGAAGGGCCGCTGGAAACGGCTCCTTTCGCTCCCTTCATAAGCACCTTCACTTTAAGGAACAGGAAAAAACGATGCATTAGACTTGCCTTTAAATATGTAGCTAGGGTACCGCTGCGGTGCCGCACCGCCCGCTCGCTGCCAGCGCGGCCGTGCACACCAGCAGGCAGAGGACTGTTGGACGAGCCGCTCTCAGTCGGTGGTCCGTGCCGGCGCCGGTGACACAGCCGGTGTTGATCGGGCCGGTGCTTCAGCCGGCCTTGATCCGGCTGGCGATCCAGCCGGTCTTGATCCCGCCGGGATCCAGTGGGTCTTAATTCAACATAATTTATGATGTATTACACTTGATCCAGATCAACTTTTTGCTCCGCTATCCTAATAGTCTTACTGTTAACCAACACACCGTGCAGGCCATTTATTGCACCGACCGTCGCCAAGTGTTGGCTGACCCGGAGAAGGACCTAAGAATACCTGGTTGCAGAAATCCGTCTATTTCAGGAAGTTTCTCGGAGATTCAAAGTTCAACACCACAATCTCGCATTTGGCATGCTGATGATGAGATTGTCTGCGGATTGAGCACACTCAACAGGTTTTTCGCTCGGGTAGCACCGAAATCAAGTGATTATTGTGCTTTAGGCCATGGTACCCGCGTTGCACTAAGCCGTGAAAATGAGAGATAATTACATATGCGCCTGTTCATTGACGCATACTTACACTTTTTAGCTATAATAATGCTGGAGTGTAGGTTTTTGCAGTTGGCCATAGCAGTGTGAGTTTCCGACCAGGCCTCGGTGTTGTAGTCCTCAAGCTCGACCAGTGGGATGGCGCGCGCCGCTGCTATCAGTGGGAGCTGAGGGAAACCTAATCTCGCTCTCGCTCTTGTCAGTAAGTCACGAGTTTCGTCGGGCGGTACATTCGTCTGTCGGTAGCAAGACGGTCCGGTGAGATAGCCCGTGGTCTTTGGCAAGTAAGAAGTTCGGCTTTGGAAGGCACCTGGTTTTTATTGTTTCGACCAGCGGCCGCAACAACGCAGACAACAGCAAGTGTTGCCATGGCGACCGTGAGCACGACAGACGAGGAGACAGCTCGACGGGAGCAGCATGCCAAGGCGATGGCGGCCAAGCTGGCCCAGATGAAGGTACCGGATGACTGGAAGATCCTGCCGGCCGACCCCAACTACAAGAACCCCCTGGTGCGCCACTTCCGCCACCGTGGCACCGTGCTCACCAACTACCACCTGGTCAACGGCTGCGTCGAGCACTGGGCGCGCTTCCAGGCGCGTCCCACGGACATCTTCGTGGCCAGCTTCCCCAAGTCGGGCACCACCTGGCTGCAGGAGGTGGTCTGGCGGATCGTGCACGGCGAGACAGGGCGCCGGGGGCAAAGCCGACACGCCGCTTGAGTATCGCTTCCCCCTCCTGGACATGCCGTCGGCGGTGAACATGGAGATGCGCTCCGTCCACGAGATGGACGACCCGCGCCCTCATCAAGACGCACCTGCCGTACGACCTGCTGCCGGAGAGCGTGCGCGCCGGCGCCAAGGTGATCTACATCGACCGCGACCCGCGCGACGTCTGCGTTTCCTACTACCACTGGCACCCGCATGGTCAACTACGAGAAGTACCGCGGCACCTTCCCGGAGCTCCGCGACCGCTTCGTGCGGGGCGAGGTGATGCACGCGCCCTACCGCGAGCACGTGCAGGGCTACATGCGTCACGCCGACACCGTGCTCTGCGTGGACGTCGAGCAGCTGCACCGCTGACCCTGCGCAGCCGTCGTCCGTCGAGTGGCCACCTTCCTCGGGCGGCCCGTGACCGACGACCAGGTGGAGGAGCATCGGTGAGTCACACCAGCTTCGGCGCCATGAAGGAGAACCCCGGCACCAATTTCCGCCACTGGGAGAAGAAGGGCCTGGTCACCGCCGGCCAGGAGGGCACCTTCATGCGCAAGGGGCAGGTGGGCGACTGGAGGAACTACTTCATCACCGAGGAGGAGGGCGACGCCTTCCTCAAGTGGGCCAACGAGCCGGTTTGAGGGCGGTGGTGGAGGAGGCGTGCTGTCGCCACCGGCCAGGGCTGTTGCGGTGCGCGGAAGCGTCGGCATGCGCGCTGCACTGAGGAAGAGGTGTGTCTGACCGGTGACTGCACCGGAACCCTCGTGTGCGGTGCGTTTTTGCGCGAGCGTAGATTGCGTGCTGACGTGGAGTGCTGCGAGAGGACCTGCAGGAATGGTATTAGCAGTGCTGTAGATGTAGTTTGGTATTTGACGTTCTGGATGTATTTCCGAATCATGTAATACACACTTGCTACATGGAGAGTAAACGAGAGCAGATTGTTGTTATTTCATGTATTGCCATGCATCATTTCCCGCAGGATGAGTGCGCTAGAAGAGCCACACTGAGGTTTATTCCGAAATAAAACTTCACAATCGCTAAAGATATGACGCTTGGTAGCTAAGTTTTCGATGCCTCTACAGACCCCATATAAATGAAAAACCCCGTCTGTCACAGATTATGAGTGTTGACCATTTTGTCTGGTCGTTGTCGATTTCATGTTGTGTTTACTTATCCGGTAACGAGCTAACCTACTTTTGTCGCAGATAAATTGGAAGCGACCGTCCTACGTTTATTTGCTTTATCTTATTGCGGTAAATTGTAACGCGATTATAAACATACATTGCTCATCGGAGGTCAAGCCATGTCTAATCCTCTACACGGAAAGCATACAGGATATTTTTCTGTTATGGTCTGGTTGCATTTATTAAAAGTCGCACCACCTGGTCGGCATAACACTGGCATATGTTACTCAACGCGATTGTCTTCGCAGCCGTGCCAGTCTTGGTTTTTGAAGTAACATGCGTGTAGGCACAAGGCTTAAGTCACACCACCCAGCTTAGCAGGGTTCAGTTTGAATGACTTGTTCAATTTGCGAGATCGAAGTTACGATAGGATAATTTGTGAACACTGGAGGAGGTTTTAGGCACCTGGTGGTGGGTTGCCTATGTGTCTCCTTGATCAGAAGGTGTGTATCTAACCGAGAGGATGTTTGCATGATACAGGACGAATCACAGGTCCAGGTAAGCGGAAGAAAACTCGCTTATGCACAAACACGCTTGCATCGACAACCTAGCATAATTAGCATGTATGTTAGTATGTTCGCACATAGCATGTTTATCATACTATAATGTGCGATGATATAGTACGATATGATAGGTTGTGGGGTTCTTGTGATGGTCATACGGTGCTCATGGTACTGTGATAGATGTGTTACTTACTGCCTATGCTACAACGACCACAACGACCGCAAGATTACTAACTCGTGATCAAACCGGCCATGACATGCTAAACTATGGGTCCGTTTGAATGTACATACGCATGGCATATCAATCTAATAAAACAACTCCGACGTTATGCCAGCCGTGCTGGCTACTGCTTTGGGCGGCGCAGGGGGCCGGTCAAGACCCTCGTCACGCCCCAGCCAAAAGCGGCAACAGGCACGATCGAAGCAGCCAAAAACAACGGCGGCCTATTACTGAGGGCATTGGGCTCGCTGGTACGCATGGGGATACACTTGAGCACCGGAGGCATATGGAAGGTGTTTCCGGTGCGCTGTGCACCGCCGGCATTGGGGTCGATACCGTACCACGCGAGCGATACTGACCGCTGCCCCGGGTGAAGGGATAGCCGGCCATGCTTCCGACAACATCAGATCGCGAACGCCAAGCGGTGAAGAAGTCCAGCGTGCAGTCCGCGGCTCGCAGCTCAGCGAGCCGCAGATAACGGCTGTTCAAGCACGTTGGTCTCGTCCAGCATCGTGGGTTCGAGGCTGAGGCCAAACGCGGCAAGTGTTCCAGGCACGGTATCAGCACGCGGGTTTCATTTCCGCCTAACGAGGCAGGCCTTCCCGATGAGCAGGGAAATCCTTCACGAGCGCCAGCTTCAAGTCTGTGCAGAGCACGCGACATGCAAAACTATTCCATATCTAAAGCATACGACGTGACAAAATATTCCGAATGTCTCAAACCGTCTGACTGGAGGTATCAGCGTCCAGCGTGTAACTGGCGAGGCCTGCCGGGCGAGGACTTGGGCCCGAAGATTACAACAGCTGCGTTTTAAGGTTATCCTAGCGCTGAAATGCTGTGATCCTAACGCATAATGTTTTTGCGGTTGCCGTGCTTTGCGAAGCCCTGACCCTTGATTAAAAGCATTGCAACGCGATGCGGTGCGGTGTGGCTGCCTTTCATCGCTGAAAATGTTGCAGTTTATTGCATGCGCCCGGGCCGGTCTAATGCAGTAAATTTTACAGCAGTCATTTTAATGACACACTGATCAAAAAGGCCGTTGCAAGGTCCCATCAAACTCCTTATAAAAACAATCTGATCATAAAGTGCACAGTGAAAACACTGCGCTGCGAATGTGCTGTTAAGTGCACTGTGTGATCTACATGCTCATTTAACCAGTGTTAATTTTCTAACCAATAAGCTGTAGCTCTAGCTGGGCTACAGCCTTCGTTCGTCCAGCTAGCTCGTTGCGAAGCCTGCGCCATTTCCCAATTTCAACTTGCCAGGCTGTTGATGATTGGTAAAATGTTTGCCGTAAGTTAAGTAGATAATTCTTAAGTACGGACTTCTGATGTCGTTGTCTAACGTTGCGGATCCACGTGGTGGCCACGTGGACCCACGTGGACCCAACTGAATGGCATACCAAAATCAGGCCACTGGCTACGAAGGGGCAGATACAAACGAAGAACTAGGCCTCTGATCCACTTGCGGCGGCCTCTGTTTATTTTGTTTTTGTTTCTATCCAATCTGTTCATTTTGGTAGGATGTCTGAAAGTACCCATCTGTGTTGGTCACTTATTTTCGCGCGCTGTTTGCCCGCTCTGACCAAGGATGACGGCACCTCACCTAGCGGCGAATTAAAGCGCTCGACCCGTCCGCCACCCCCGCTTGGAGTCCTGGACGCGCCTCTGCCACCGGCGCCGCTTTTATCTGGGCTTGTCGCAGGTCAGGACGAACGACACCGATCAGAGTGCGCGTTCGGTGCATCGTCCATCTGCCCCCCCCCCCCCCCCCCCCTCCTCCCGCCCGCGCGGACACCAGGCGTGGTCACAGGGCACGCAGGACCCCGCCGGGTGCTGATGATGGGTCCACGAGTCAGCTCATGTGTACCGCCGTCAGGAGTGTCTGAGGGCATGCAAATGGACGGGTCTGATCCCGTTTCACGCCCCTGACTAGGATAGTATTCATTACGCCAGCCGGCATGGAACATGCGTGACGTGCTCTGCGCCGGGGACTGCATGTCTACAGCACGGTGGGATAGCCTCGATTTAAGCTGTCAGCAACACGCAAGCACTACAACAAAATGCGGAGTTGGGAAGAACGCACAGTCACTACGGTGTTGGAGGAAATAACATAAAGGCATTATAACTGTATCTTTCGAGAAAAACGACAGCATAACGACAGCACCATGCCGACAGAAGGCCACGACAGAGCAAAAGACAGCAGCTTAGCACGACCCCTAGTTAAAATTTGAAAAGTGCTTTTTTTTGTTCTCCGATTTAATGTAGGCTTAGATCCATGGCAAACCGCATCATCGCTTACATAGCTACAATAAGGAAATGTTTGAACAATATAGTAATTGCATCACATAGGAGTATCTCACGGTACCATTCGCATCTATCCATATCTATAAATCCAGGTCAGGCTTTTCTCGTTTTTACCCAGAAAACTACGCTGTCACTTCTTTGTAACTTACGCAAACTTTTGCAAGAGCAGTCTGCTATGTCACACTATTGTCATATGTATACAACCTGTTCCCACAAAAATCAAAAGCTCACAGTGTCATCTGAAGCGGGGCGAAAATGCCTTACACGCGCTGTGATTCGATCGCTTTCTATCACTGCCTTGGATTTATCGGTTCGTGGCGTATCGTCCTTACCTGATAAGCCGTTTTATATGCGGAGTGTTCACCTTGGCTAGCGTACAAGGTCATGGCCTTATCGATTAGCCATTTTCTTCAGATGTCAAGGAGGCATGGCAGAGACTCGAGTGGAAGCCGAACATCACCGAGTGACAAAAGGTGACATTCGTAGACGAAGTCATTCATGCCATCTACTGGTTCCTTGTAGATGACACGAATAGGTGGAGCGCATTCCAGGCTTCTACTGGTCCCTTCCTCGCAGTTGTTGAGCCCAACTTCCCCCTTTTCGCATGTTTTGTCCACTATCACCTGACATGAGCGTCATGCAGAGGCACCCATGTCACTCGCTCATGTCGGCGTACACCTGGATCATAAGACTGACGTGCCCCTGGTGGTGCCCCCGAGAACGCCCTCATAAAGATGGTGCAGCTTTCCGTACATCGCCGCAGGTTTAATGCCGACGTCTTGAAGAAATTCAGTGCCGTGTTTATCTTTAAAAGGCTCCGAATACAAAAGCCTTCTCGCGCCCTCCTGTCCCATGACATGTCCATGTACCTTCATCTCATCTTCATGTTAAGCACCTTGATCTACTGCACACAGAATACAAACACAAGTCGCATGATCGTTTGTTCTACTGTTGTCGTTGCGTTTGTTAACAGCATCATTTATAAACCAACAGCTTTTCTTCTGAGCAGCACGCTGATCTTGTCACACGAGTACCCGGTCGTCGTTCAAAAACTGGCAAGGCCGACATTAAAGCACCGCGCCCAACACACGACCAGTCGCGGTTGCCGCGGCGAGTTATTGCCTGTGCAACAGTGGGTATTCCCATGGCGACCTCAGCGTTATTCACCGAAGCCGTTTTGCCGCACTGGACACGGCTCAGGCAATAATTGGTCCTCGTTGGCAGGAGCGTGCCAAAGGGGTGGGTAGAACAATGCTTCCAGCAGCTCGGAAACAAAATAGTACATCCGATAGGATGAGCTAACCCGTCTAGGGTCCATGTCGCTGGGTTAATACCCAAACCATTATCCTGAGTGTGCCACTGTTGCTGCAAAAGAATGCGTCGCGAAGCTTGTGGCCGATAACGATCCGGATCGATTCGCGCATGCGGTCCAATCCCTAAGCTGTAAGTCACGTGCGTCAGATCCGGTCAAAAACCATCGGTCGGAGCGGGTCGGGGACACTCCTAGCACGACCAGCAAGGACGTAACAGCTAGGTGATACGCGGAGAACGGAAGGCAGTGCCTTGGCTGTCACCACCTCTTGCGGGCACAGTCTGGGACAAGAGTCTGTTCTACTGTAGCCGACACAGCGCACAGATACGGCATGCCGCTCTCTCCGGGTGCTGTCGGTTGGTTAGCGCCATGGCAGGCCGTCGTGGTGCTCTGGACTCGTCATGTTGCCGAGTCCTGCATGACGACGGCCTGGAGCACAGGCCACCTTGCCCCCTCCGCGCTGATCAACACCGTCACCGTGCCAGCGGGCGGCGGCGGCAGCTGCGCCTGCTGCGGCCTTTGCCACCAGGACTCGGCCTGCGCCAGTCTTAGCTTCAAGGATTCTACCAGAGAATGTCAGCTGTTCAACAGCGTGGCAAGCTACGCCACCCTGACGCCGACGCCGGATGAGGACTGGAGGTACTTCATCATGCCGAAGCGCTCGCAGCACGGGCAGTTCTGCCGGCGCAACTCAGACTGTCTGGAGCCTGGCGATGCCTGCCGAGGTCGCGTCTGCACCGACCTGGAGGCGGTCACCTGTCGTGTCATCTACGAGACGTTCGGCGCCGCTGGCAAGTACGGATCCTACATTGATCAAGTGTACGGCTGGCTCAACAACCAATCACTTACCCTTGCGTGTAAGATGTCCACTGACATGCCCGGCTTCACTCGTCTGCTCAGGAACCGGAGAACCTTCATCTTCGACCGCCAAACCGTTCTCTCCTACAACACTGAGCAGGATTCAGACATTTACCCGCACTCCATCTTGAGTCTGGGAGACGACATCCGCCTATCCGGCACCGAGGACACCTACCAGCTCAAGATATTCTGCTGCGACTCCGTCGCCTTCCGGTACGAAGTCCCTCGAAGCGAACCGGGTAATGGCTGCGGAGCCTCGTCCTAGGATCGCCACCATCACTCAGGAAGGTGATCGTTACTCCTTTGATCTGACCATGCCGATACATGCCAGCCACTGGGACCTTCGATCATCACCATCAACGCGGACAGCGACACTGACAGAATGGGAGCTGTGGTCAGAGAGGATGGCAGCATTCGCTGGCGCACAAATTTAAGAGCCTTGTTCATCTACATTCGTGAGTAGTTATCACCGTCCCAGCTAAGCGTTGCGCACCGAAGCCATGGTCGGTGTGGTCTCGATCCCCTACCTTGGCCACCACGTGCTTTGCACTTTGCAAGTTTGCAAATCAGGCACTTTGTTGGTTTAGCAAATCATTTGAATGGTTGTATCAAAGCACTACAATCATCATCTTTCCATTTACATTGCCGTCATATGTCTATCAATAGAACGCAGTGCATGTGCACTGTGCACTGCTGAAGAACAGACATTACCGTGCAATGTGTATACGCACTATGCAGCGGTAATGCCTCAAACATCAAAACAAGCGCAAACTTTTATCGTGATCATCCTGTTTCATCCTAGCGTGTATCAGATAACTGCTGAGTCTGATACATAACATATTTTATTTATATATAGCCAGCATTCTCATCAACACCGCAAAGGCCTCATTCTTAGCAACACCTGGATCAACCTCATAGCCATGGAGAGCTATTAAGTAAAAAACAGCTCTGCCAGGACACCTTGGTGGCGTGTAGGCATAGAGGCCCACAGTATTTGTGGATAAGGGCATGATTGGACAGGGCGGTGGCCGTAACCACTGGATATTTCAGCAGAGGGTTTATGCAAAGCTGGGAACGGAGTCCCGGTGTAGGAATAACACATTATATAAATTTCGTCTCGAAAATAAAACCCTCTTCTCGTTTTCAATCCTACTCCATGTGCCTGTTAGATTCTGAGGCAAATCACCCCGGAATCATACAAGTCTTGCTACTTTGGAACTAAACCTTGCCGCACAGACTCCGCGTTGAATTGCAGCACCTCATACAACGGTGTGTCACACATTGACTGTGCAGCGCTGTGTCTCGGTCTGCGTGTCATAATTATCCGCTCCATGCCATACACATTTTGGCGCATAAAATGTGACTGCACTCAATAAATGAACTGAGCAGATCCATCATTAAATAGGAGCAAGGCTATAAAAACGAGGTAGAACTGTCCGGTCCGAAAAAGTGGCAAAATCGAGCTTGCGTGAGAATAGAGGTAGTTTGGAAGCAAAGCCTGCATGATGTCAAGTACATCATATTTGATGACGTCACTGACACGGGAGCCTCCCAATTAGCCAGCTGACTGCTGCACAACCCATTAGTTTGAATAGTAAGTGCGTTTTGGTAGCGTGCGGTTAGCGGTTCCTGGTTGGACTGAGAAGACATTATCCGTTATTTCGCTATTCGCACACATTTCTGGAATGAACAGTGAGTTCTGGAACAGTATAGCCTCATCACTATGCACGGTTTTTGCTTGTATGATTATATAACACGGGGTTATATGCCATGCGGCGTTTGTGGTGCATTGCATTCCATGATCATTCTTGTTGAAAGCTAGTTTGTCGTTAGATAGCCTTAGGCATGTCTATGTCTTTTATGCCTTGGTGGAAGAGTTGAACGGATCAACTTGCAGAATTCGGTCTGTCTATAGGTATGATTATAAGAACATTTGCAATTTTGATCTGTAACAGCTCCCACTCTTGTCATCACAGTGATGGTGTAAGGTAAGTACAGTAAAACCGCATGATATGGACCTTATGGTGCTACAATCAATAGTGTTTTGTACTTCAGGGCTTGTATAGTTCAGTTTAGATGTATATTTGCATTTGCGCATGTTTTTACCATTACTAACACCCAATCAGACAAATCATCAATATGGTATGTTACCATCAAGCATGTGCATGTTCATCAAGCATGAGTGTTACCATCAATAAGTGTAGCCACAAGCATGCACACATATGGATAATGAAATGCTCACAGGTGGAGCATTTTAAATGTTACCAATCGTTCAAAGCATACTGCACAGGAAATCCATCCGACAAGCTGCAGTCATGGCAACTGATCACAAGCAACAGATATGAAACGCCTAGCAAGCGCGATACGCGATGTGCTACAAACGTCGCATGATGTTTAATCCCTCGTTATGTATACCTCACAACAAAATATAAAATTATGATGAAATTTAACTGTTCCGAGATTAAATCTTCCTTCCAGAATAGTGTTTGCATGACAAAATCGTGGACCATTCATTCAGAGTCCAGCCGGGAAGCGCCAGCTGCACGCCACCAAAACATACTAGCCATTGACACTAATGGGTTGTGTAGCAGTCAGCTGGCTAATTGAAAGGCTTCTGTGCCACTGACGTCATCAAATATGGTGTACATGACGTCATGCAGGCTTTGTGTCTAGAGTGTCTCTTTTCCCACGCAGCTGGATGTTGCCACTTTTCGAAAGCGTTAAACGAAACGGATGACATCCCCTTGGACGGGAGTCAGCTCGACGCACTTCTGCGTTGTTATCCAGGACGATCTATGTTGTTGGAACGACGATGTGTGCAGTCTACGTGAATGACCGTCGTCTTTAGCATGTGAGCGGTTGCGTGGTGGTGATGTGCTAATAAAATGTCTATGACAGTTGTTTATATGAAATACGATCGCACCCATTTCAACAACTTCGTGCTGCAAAAGCAGCATAACAACTGTAGCACAATCGCATTCTACAATCATTGAAGCGTCACCATTAATCCGTTGAGTGAACTGGGCTAAATGGTGAATTGCCCAAGCGGCACGGATTACGACTGACATTTCAAAATGTGGCCGTAACCAAAGAACGGGAGAAAATTGAATGCAGTAAAACGTGTTTTGCGACGAATTTGACTTCGTTTCATTTTGAATTTGTAAAAAACGTCACTTGACATAAGTAAGATTTTTTGGTAAATACAGGCGACTAGCCCCGGAAAACTTGTGAACCTAAGGCCAATGCGACCATTGACACGTACATCAAGTCAGAGGGGCCAAATTAGCACTTCATAGACCACCCTTGGTTCCTCAGGAACGACACTCTCATTTCATCAGTTTCAAGACCTGGAACTATGGCTCATTTTGAAGACATTGCTCAAGAACCAACACATACGATCCTCTTGATCCCAGGTAGAAAATCGTCTCTGTCAACGACAAAATCCCCTTGGTCGTTCAGAAGGCTCTTTATAAGGAGTCAACAATCCATACCTTGAAGAAGATTAAACATCAACATCCAGCAATATACTACAAAAAAGAATAATACTGGATTTATCTTCATCTGGGTTCATATGATGACAGCTCAGTCATCATGCACATGCAGGCAGGCTGTTTTAATCACAAATCGGCTATCTAGAGCCCAGGTATAGCAAATACTCAAATATTTGTACAAATACACTCATATGGATGTTAGGGAATGAGAAGTGTTGCCATTCATTTCGAACTGTTTCATTTTCCACACTATCCGTGGTCCCGTGACAGGTTCTGTTCCTCAAGGAGTGGTCTACACTCCTGCCTTCTTGTCAGCCATCGCACCCAAGAATATGCTATCATTGTGGTCTTCCACCACTTCTCCCCCATGCCTTGGCTGCGGGCTGGATCCCTGGCAGACCTCTGCCGCTGCCTTCCATTTCTCATGCAGGATCTAGCGAAGTGATTTGGCATGTCACACCAGGGGTGACAAAGTGTCTTGCCTGACACCGACGGAATCTGGAACGTCTTAACCGTCACCTGGGCCAAAATCTTTCAAAAACCGTTGACATACAACTCGAAGGTACAGCAAACCACAAAAGCAAGGACAAATTTAATGAAATGCGGCAAAGTCACCAAGCAATTTCGCTTCGGGAGCGCATGTGTTCTAGAGTATCATTTACTGGCCATCAAACGCTGAATGATGATTGAGACTAAACTGATCATCATGAGATAAAGGCATGCTTAACATAACCAGCCTAGAAGCATTTGGTTTTCTATTCAGTTGAGAGGAGGTCTGGGAGAGGGGGGGGGGGGGGAGTAGAGAGTGCCTCCTAACCTGGGAGGAAGTTTGGGATTTTTTATTGTCATTTTTATATATTATTTTTCCACCATTGATAATTTCTAGGATTCAGCCCCTCAACCTAATTTTGAGAAACTACACCACTGCTCCCAACTGTGAAAAAGACGTCAAATATGGAGAGAAACTGATAAAGTACATTTCGGAAGGGATGACTTAGTCATTTTTTTCTGACTCTCCCCACTTCCTCCCTCACCCTACGCATTTTGGAAAAACTGTATCCCTGTGGTCCTACACTTATCGATAAAATAGTTCTACAAGCACTTGGAGACGATAGCACTTTTGGTTTGGTGACGTCATCGTACAACTAGCTGGCAGCGATGGCGACTTTCACTATCTTTTGTATAATCGTCGACGGTGCGGAACTCGTTCTTCCTGTAGGAAGAACTATGTAGGCAAAACTATGTAGGGCAAAAAATGTGTAGGGCAAAACTATGTAGGGCAAAACCCATGCGAATTGGTATCAACAGATGAAAAGCACATTTTTCAGCATCTCAACACCTTTATTTAGATTTACATGCAACATAATGAGCATTAAAAGCGTTTTTATCTCACACCCGTCCACCGATCAGTACCCTAGATCTGAGGTTGCAATGGAAATGTGAGAGGCCTACGCCAGTGATGCCCGGCCTCTTACCTCAAAGACGCCGTTCTCTCAGCAGCAAGAAGCACCGGATGAATCCTTGACATGTGTCGCTCGAAGGTCCCGCCCGTTTACTCTTCCAGCTGCGGGCAAGGTATCCGCCAGTTGTCAAATTGTCCGCAAATGGTTCACCAAAGGCCTCAGTTTTTTGTCACCTACTCTTTCCGGTACACCCGAAACTTTTTAACCCCTGTTCCAGTATGTGGCAGCGTTTGCCAGAGGTTGGGCAGCGTCTTTTGCATGACTGAGACCACAAAACCCCCACTAAGAGCTTCCGCGGCCGTCAGGTTTTTGATCTTGTGCCCTTTTGGCTCAGTTGCTGCCTCACTGCTCTCACATCAGGTTTTTTTTTTAGCACGTCCTTGGCGGACATTTGAGTAGTCCTGGCATAAACAACCACTGTGGTCCAGTTCAAATTAGCCCTAGGCAAGTGGAGCCGTTCAACTTTTCTGAAAGATCCGAGCTCCCAATTCCAACGTTAAACTGGTCACGGATGCGCACCACCTTGGTGGTATCGCGCCCACAATCAGCGGCATTGACATGAAAGGCTCTTGAATAGGCCTTAGCAGACTCACTGACAACTTGCACCCTCTTGGAGAACAGATTGCGCAGGTGCAGGCGTTCTTTCGTGGCTGGAAATGATCATCAGAATTGCCCAGCACAAGGTCAAAATTTTGCTTGTCTTCAGCACTCAAAGAGAACATATCGACGACATCTTCAGCTTTGTGGTTTTCACACTTCTTAAGCCGGGCCACTTGTATGCTACCAGGGTCGTCACCCAGCTTTGTCAACATCCTGAGTGCCATGCAGGTGCTCCACTACCTTTGCAAAGACTGGCTCACGAAAAACTATCAAGTCCGCGTATTCGGCCATACTTGCCTACCTCAAGAGTAATATACGAATTCAAGGCCCTCTCCCTTTACTCGACAAGTCATTCCTGATCTCTATGATGTAGCTATGTTAGATACACGAGCCCATAGTATTGTAATCAATGCACCGTACCCTTTGTGTTGTTCTTAGCCGTATCAACAACTTTGACTTATGGACGACGACAACACAACACATATTGCACTTTGTTGACAAATGATCGCAATTCATATTGAAGCACTTGATACCATCAAATCATCGATCGTACATCCTCCAGAAGCAATTTGTCCTAAGACAGACACATGTTTTATCTCCTGCCGGTTAAAAGGTAGGTTTATTGTGGTATGTAGACTCGACGCTCTGATCAGAAATCATTGTCGAGATGATTACAAGCAAGGCTGCTAGAGAGAGCTACGCAGACGTGGTGTCACCATGGGACTAAAATTTGGAAGCCCGTAATATGGTTTTTGACTTATACTACGCGAAGGTTGGTAGATACTAGAAGCATGATTACGAACGGAGATTTCGCCAATGAACTGGGTAACCATCCTGTTTTACATCGTTACTTCAATGTTATTTCAACTGATATTGTACATCTTGCATTCCAAAGATCATAAAGACCAATCAGTTCTACGATCTGCTTCAAAAAATAAATCCTAATCAACCACGTTTTCAATGTTCAATGCCCACGCCATATTCGTCGAAGTCAACGTGCCTGAACATTTACATGTAACGCCTCTTTGTGAAATGTATATTTATTCGTAAATGAAAAGTTATCATGCGTAATGTTTACATTACATTTGTAACTGGGCAATAATCTTCCATTTATCGTCGTACATCAGTACCTAATTGAAGTGAAATGTGAAAATAGGGTAATGTGAGGAGGGAAGGTGCCAAAAATTTCGTTGTTTCTTTACTATGATCTTACTAGTCCATTGTCAATTTGCTGATCCATACTGTCGGATGGATTAAGTGAAAACGGTACGCAGGGAACAATACCGTGACTACCCTATATATCCCCAAAATCATTTCCCAGGTGAGATATGGGCCACCACTTTTTTACTGAAAAATTGTAAAGATTGCCAGATATCGTCCCATTTTACAGGAAAATTTGCTACCTGGAACTGAAATGGTGCGTTTTGCATTTACGCCTCCCGGGGCTCACCCCTCACTGCCTCCATGAGGGCAAGCTAGCTCTGCATCCACGCCGGCAACGCCCCTTCTAAGGCTACAGGAAGTGCATTCCAACTTCTCATGGCGCGTCCAGGGTGCTGCTAGCCCGTCTGGGCCGCCGTTTCTCATCTCCACCCTACACTGTTGTTGTTGTATGCTGTTCTCTTTTACACAGACTGTTTCTGAGTACCTCCGGCTAGAGTTTTCTGGGATAAATCGCTGGTGAATGGGTTATCCCATCTCTCAGTCAGGAGAAGACTGGTATCCCATTCCAGCATTAAGTGTGTAGTTCTGGTGCAATCCGACGCCATTTCACGGGTAAAAATGCCTCATTTTATGTCCTAAGTCTAAAAAATCGATTTATGGAAATATTTCTGTTAAAACAAGGCAGCAAAAAAGCAGCGTTTTCACGCGGCCGCAACATTGGTGCCACATGACTTAGTCCCAGGATGAGGTCACAGCATCGCTACCCAGAATGCAGTAATGGGGGGGGAGGGGCTTGACTGCAAGTTAATCGTAAAAGTTCAACAACTCACGAGGGCATTGGTCTTGGCATGCTTCCTTGTTGAAGTTACAAGATAGCAGGGTGCTAATATTTATGGATGCTCATCATTCTGCATTCTGTATTACACGGCCTTGATCTTACTGACCTGTTTCGACAAAGGGCACGTGACCAAAAAACAAATACACTGCTATTTTGTTACTTACCACTTTGATATTACCAACAAGACATAAAATCAACAGCAATGCTCTGAAAAGTACGCACGCCGACCGCATTTATGCACCAAACAACTTACATCAGTTTTGCTGCAACAAGACTGGCAGGAACACACGTAGCCGTGAGAAAATGTTCTTCCACTTTCGTGTGCAATGAATTAAAACGCAACAGCAATGCAAAAGCGACTAAATCCCAAAGTTTCAAGAGATCAAGCCGTTCTCCAATCATCGCAAAGTATAAGGCCAAATACCCGGCGCTGCTCTAAGGGCTGGCAAATTTTTCAGGGGATGAAGTCGGCAGGGGTCGATGACGTCTATCAAGTATAGCGTAAGCTTAACGTAATGAGTGCTGGATGTTTATCTTGCGAGGCAAAGTGCATATAGGCATAAACGATGCGCTATGTGTTCTTTGTGGTATATCTGTGCTATGCAACACATGGAATAGATGTGTGGAATATGTGGGTCGAGTTGGAACAACACTTCCAGCAGCTCGGAAACTAAATGATGCACCCCATTGGAACGGTTAACCCGTCCAGGGCCGATGCCATAAGGTTGATGTCCGAATCCTTTTCCAGAGTGCGCCACTGTCCCCTCAAAAGGGCGCAGCGCGAACCCTGTGACCGTTCACGACCCAAATCGATTCGCGCATGCGGTCCAATCCTTAAGTTGCATGCCAGGCGACCCAGATTCCGTCAAAAGGATCGGTCGGAGCGGGTGGGGGTCACTCCTTGCACCACCGACAAGGACGTAACAGTAAAGCGGAGCGCCGGAAGTGGACGGCAGTGCCTTGGCCTGTCACCACCTCTTGCGGGCAGAGTACTGGAACAAGAGTCTGCTTCTGCGGTAGCCGACACAGCGCACAGATACGGCATGCCGCTCTCTCCAGGTGCTGTCGGTTGGTTAGCGCCATGGCAGGCCGTCATGGTGCTCTGGACTCGTCATGTTGCCGAGTCCTGCATGACGACGGCCTGGAGCACAGGCCACCTTGCCCCATCCGCGCTGATCAACAGCTTCACCATGCCAGCGGGCGGCGGCGGCAGCTGCGCCTGCTGCGGCCTTTGCCACCAGGACTCGGCCTGCGCCAGCCTCAGCTTCAATAACTCTACCGGAGAATGTCAGCTGTTCAGCAGCGTGGCAAGCTACGCCACCCTGACGCCGACGCCGGGCGAGCACTGGAGGTACTTCATCATGCCGAAGCGCTCGCAGCACGGGCAGTTCTGCCGGCGCGACTCAGACTGTCTGGAGCCTGGCGATGCCTGCCGAGGTCGCGTCTGCACCGACCTGGAGGCGGTCACCTGTCGTGTCATCTACGAGACGTTCGGCGCCGCTGACAGGTACGGATCCTATATTGATCAAGTGTACGGCTGGCTCAACAACAAGTCACTGACTCTGGCGTGCAGGATGTCCACTGGCATGCCCGGCTTCACTCGTCTGCTCAGGAACCCCGATTTCCTCGTCTTCGACCGTCAAACCGTTCTCTCCTACAACACTGAGCAGGATTCAGACATTTACCCGCACTCCATCTTGAGTCTGGGAGACGACATCCGCCTATTCGGCACCGAGGACACCTACCAGCTCAAGATATTCTGCTGCGACTCCGTCGCCTTCCGGTACGAAGTCCCTCGAAACGAACCGGTACTGGCTGCGGAGCCACGTCCTGGGGTCGCCACCATCACTCAGGAAGGCGAGGAGCGGTTCTACTTTGATCTGACCATGCCGTACATGCCAGCCACGGGACCTTCGATCATCACCATCAACGCGGACAGCGACACTGACAGAATGGGAGCTGTGGTCAGAGCGGATGGCAGCATTCGCTGGCACACAGAGTTAGGAGCCTTGTTCATCTACATTCGTGAGTAGTTATCATCGTCCCAGCTAAGCGTTGCACACCGAAGCCATGGCCGGTGTGGTCTCGATGCCCTATCTTGGTCATCACGTGCTTTGCACTTTGCAAGTTTGCAATTCAGATATCTTGTTGGCTTAGAAAATCACTAGAATGGTTGTATAACAACATAAAAGTCGGCATGTTCTTATGCTGTCGCCATCGGCCTATCAATAATACATGGTGCATATACTGTATACATGGTCAGGCTTCAAGACACAGTGAGCACAAACTATTATCTTGATCGTCCTGCTTCATCACAACCCATATGAGATCATTTTTGATAGCTGACGGCTGACATATTCTATTCATGTAGAGCAAGCATCCCCCCGCGATACCGCAAAGCCTCACATTCTTAGCACTGATGTTAACACCGGGCCATCTCCACAGCCTCGAACAGCTATGAACCAAAGGAAGCTATGCCAGGATACCTTGATACAAAATTGAACATCGCACAAGTTTTGTCTCGAAAAATATATATGTGATCTACCTGTTAATTCTAATCCATATGTCTGTTACATTTCAAGGCAAATCGCCGCGGAATCATATAAGTCCTGCTAATTTAGAACTCAACCTTGCTTCAGGGACTCCAGGTTGCATGCGCAGCGCCACACGCAGCAGTGCGTGACACTTTAACAGTGCAGCGATGTGCCTCGGCCTGCGTGTCAAACTTATTCGCCCCATGTGATATGCACCACGGCGTATGGAATGTGACCGCACTCAGCAAATAAACTGAGCAGATTTGTCATTAACTGTGCGCCCTCCTGACGCACTTCTGCGTTGTTATCCAGGGGGGTGATGATGAGTGCAGTCTCTGTGAATGACCGTTTTCAGTCACTTGTGTACGGTTGCGCGATGGTGCTGTGCTAACAAAATATAACAACGAAAGTCGTTTGTGTGAAATAAAATTACACCTATTTCAACAACTTAGGTGTCGTAAAATAGTGTAAGAACCATGGCACAATTGCATGTTGCAGGTATTAAGAACTTATCATCAATCTGTTAATTGAACCGGGCTAAATTGCGAGATTATCCACGCCGCGCGGAGCACGACCGACGTATTTCAAAGTTTGTCTGTAAGTAATGAATAGGAAACAATTTAATGGAGTGCAATATGTTTTGAATGGATTTGGTTTTATTCCATCTTAAAGTTGTGAAAGTTGTAACATGATGGGGCACTACGAATTGTGGCTGATTTTCTTTTGAACGCTTTTGATCCGAGCCCTTTGAATGAATGGATTTTTGGGATCAGAGCTTACGCTAAGCACTGCTTGTTGTGTGAGCCTTAGCTCCTACCACCCGATCGCGCAATTCCAGGCAAAGGCAGAATTTAGTGACGGGATTTTGATGTGCCGTAATGTTCGGCACGGTCCGACCTGCCCTCTGACGTCAACTGCCCTTAAGCGCGACCGCTGCCACCGGTCGCTGGTCATATCTGTCACTAAAAGAATAGCGAGCGCCTAAAGCGACTCGAACCCACTCCTCCACGGGTGGGTGGATCGGAAGGCAGGCACTGTAACCAACTGAGTCGCCGGTACGGACTAATATGCGTTAACAGTCCTTGTAAAGTTGTGATTTTGTGATCAATGTGACCTTTGACATAGAAAAATCAGGTCACAGGGGCCAAATGAACATTTCATAGACTACTCCGGCTATTTCACAAAGTGTATTCTCATATCACTACTTTCAAGACCTGGAACTATGAATCAGTTTGAAGAGATTGCTGAAGAGTCAACACATGCAATCACCCTCGTCCCAGGTAGAAAATCTCTTTATCAACGACAAAATGTTATCGGCCCCTCAGAAAGCTCGTCATAAGCAGCCAAAAATCCCTAAATTGAAAAAAATCAGACGACAGCGGGCATTAAAGTGCAAAAAAGACTGGATAAATCGGTAGGCATGTGCAAGCATGCCTTTTGTAAACACAAAGTGGCTACCTTGAGCCCAAAGACAGCAAATGCTTTTCACCAGCAAAGTTGCCAATTTCACCAGGAAGCATTGGCGTTGACAATGTCAACGCTCATGCCGGGACTATCTGATTTTTCGATTATCCCAAGATTATGCCAGGACTGTCTGAGTAGTCCTGGTATGATCAACCACCGTGGCCAGCTCGACATTAGCCTTAGTCAAGCGGAGCAGTCCAAGTCTTTCTGAAAAATCCCAGTTCCCAATTCCAAGCATAAACTGATCTGGAATGCGCTCATCCTTATTGCCACTAAACTCACATTCAGTGGCCGTAACATGAAGGGCTCTCGACTTTATCTCAACAGACTCCCCGACAGCCTGCACTCTCTTGGAGAGCAGCTTGCGTAGGCGCAGGCTGCTCTTTCGTGACTGGAGTAACTACGAAATTTGCTCAGCACGAGGCGAAATTTTATTCGTCTTCAGCACTCAAAGAGAATATCTCCACGATACCTTCCGCCTCGGGGCTCTCACAATACTTAAGTGAAGCCACTTGCACACTACAGTCGTCATCCAGACTTGTCAACACTCTGAATGTCATAAAGGTGCTGTACCACCTTTGCCAACATTGGGGCGCGAAAGGGAACTTCCCTGATTCGTGTATGGGGCTATTCTTGCCCACCGTCCAAGATCAACGCACAAATCCCAAGCCTATTACGGCGCTCTGTCAATGTTGATAAAAATTTCAGCCAAAATCAGCTCAATTCAGCAAAACCCACGCCTTTATTCGGGGTCCTTGTGATTTCGGCAGCACCTGTCTGTGTGACATTGTGTATTTTCGCCAAGGTCAACGGAATACGCCGCGCATATTTTTTTCATACCTGCGTTTCCAAGCAGCTGCCGTCAGTGGTGTTAGAAACAGTGCTGAACGAAATCGCCCAGCCATTGATGTTCCGGCAAAAACGCCTTATCTTACGAAATATCAGGGACGACAAGAAATATATTGATAATATAATTTGGTATATCCATCTATATTTTCTCTTGTAGGCCTACAACTAGCTTTCAAGAACAACGTGAGGCAGTGCTTTAGAGCAGGAAAATTCAAGCCACTAAAAGCTACATCGTCGAGCATATATGTGATGGAAGTGATCGAAATGCGGGAAACTTCCCCGATATTTAATGTTTGCTTCTCTCTATTGTTTCTATGCATTTTTTTTAATAAGCAGTTTGGGAGTCACGCAGAGCCACAGGGTGGTCCAAGGATCGCTACGTGGTCAAGAGGCTTAAGATCGTATTTCGCCGAGGGTTTCGACTTCCCGGGCCCCGAAGAAATTGCACCTATGCCCGCGAGCGTACGCTCTGCCCCCTCTTCCTTCTCCCATTTCCACCTTACTCTGCCGTGAAGACATGGAACCTTACCAAATAGCGCATCATGCTAATGAAAACCCACGGAATGTAGGCCTCCATGAAGGATCTTGGAAGATGTAATACCTTCAAACTTACTTCCGGTTTCTGATTCTCTGCTGCCACGCAGTCCTCAGCTACCAAAGGAAAACATGAAGGCATAGGAGCCTAAATGCGCTGTTCTTTTTGACACGACAAAACAACAAGGCCCACAGGGAGAGAATGGACATTTGGACCTATATTTATACTTAAACGTATTCCTTTAGCACATTTAGACTTACTTCTGTCTACGGTGTCTCAGGTTAAGCAATCCGCAATGATGAGCAAATGCTCTCTCTTCTTCTTAACAGATGTGGTGAAACTAAAGCTCTGATGAAAATCTATGACCGCTAAAAATGATTTATCATTGCATGCGTTCGTGGATATCTGTTCTGAAAGCAACGCGACTTAAATCATGTGAATCATACAAATGTCCCACATTTCTAATTCACTTCATGTTGTAACTTGTATAAAGACCGACGCAAAACAGGAGCCCCGGGCGATCCCACGAGAACACCCACTGCACGGGATCCAAATTATACCAGATAGGTCTCGCACTACGTCAAATGGCACCTCCCATCATTTCTTGGAACCTCGTCGGCTCTAATCTTTTCATGACCTAGCCATTAAATAAACTGGTGTACTGTACCGAACGCCATTGACTTCTCATGGCGATGGTCCAGTGGTCTCCTTACAATAACCCCGGCTAAACACTCGAAGGCATACAAATCGTGGACGGTGATATGAAAAAGATCATCAGCTTCGACGTGTCACGCTAGTGTATTCAGGTCAAAAGAACACATTGGCAGACACAACGAGACGACGACACCGCTGCGGACTACCGCGGGCGCCGACGGTCTGACAGTCTGACGTGACGCGGGATCCACGAGGTCATCGTCATCGCTGTCATCATCGAACCGGTCCCGTGCGTTCTCCATGAGAGGCTGAGGGGCTGGCGTCTCGGTGACGTCCCCGGACAGCCCTGGGGCCGGCTCTATGACAGCGCTGGCCTCTGCCCTCAGGGTGGCAAACCATCCAGACGGCATATCACGTCGTCCTGCCAAGAAAGAACAGTCCAGTTATCATTTCGGATTTTCCTTTCGGTTTCGGATTTCCTTTCGGTTTCGGATTTTCCTTTCGGTTTCGGTATCCTTTCGGATCAATTATCCTTTCGGTTATCCTTTCGGAAAATCGACTGATTACTTTGGAAGAAGGTGATGTGCGTCCTCCCCAAAATTGTGTGCAATCTACGGAGATAACCGGCTTTATTATGGCGGAGTTGGTGTCTGACTAACTATTACAGCATGGTCCTTTTTGTAAGTCATGTCGTTCTTTCAGTTCCAATGCGCTGAAAACGCTCAAGTCTCCAAATGTTCATGACTGTGGCTGTTTCAGTTTGAGTTTAAGACCGTTTGAGACGCCAACTCGTTTTGACCTCTCATAAACAGTTATTGCAAGTATTCTTTGCAAAATGCAGCGCGGCTTACGAGGCACACGTACGGCGGAACAATGACTAGAGTGCTTTTGTTATGTGGCAAATCACCTTGAAGCCGTATGCTTGGCACGGGTCTTCGAAGCCCTCCATCCCATGCTTCGGGCAGCCCTTTCCACGCACCGGGTAACGGGTGCTGGGATGTAGGAGCCCGGTGTACTATGCTGGTGCTCTTAGGACATGTGTTTCTAACCCCATGATCGGCTGTGGTGATCGAGGCCTTCTGTCTCAGCCGTCTGTATCTCGTGCAGCCATAACCTTTTGTGCCAGGTATCAGGCGTTAGAATATGGGGTCTGGAATGGTTGCTTTTTTTGATATCTCTTTATTTCCAGGGTCTGCAGAAATTTATATTTTACTGTCTACCAGTCAAAGGTTGGGCCTACGTCGTAAATAGTCATATGAGATCACAAGCGTTCCTTTGAAAGCATGTCAAAAACATGCTAGAGTCATGAACATGTTAAATGACTTAATTTTCTGGTAAACCAAGGCCAGAAAACTATTTCATAACCTCCAGAGATACATGAATATTTGAGTACGCAGGTCAATATTATGGAATTCAAATGTCATCACTGTTTGTGCTCGCTTAAAATCATCAACACATATTCAGTGCACTATGCTTCTTGAAAAATATAGATGTTGGCGAATAGTCCTGACGTATTCTATATCATTGCACATGCACTCAACTAGTTGTTTGTAAGCGAAAAGTATCTTAAATGAAACAGACAACGCCATCAATGTAGACCCAGATTACAACATATACTGTGTCTGGCACGTGTCTGGCTCGACGCGTCTGGTAATGGGGTAGACCGTGTATAGCCTAGAAGTGACATAGTGGGAACAACATCAGCACATACTCTTTAAATCCATGAGCTCATAGTTTGGCACAAGAGAGCCAATGTTTCAAGGAATTATGATATCACAAAGGTAGTTTCAGGCAACATATGCCAAAATATCTATTTACATACAGATAAGTTGCGAATTCAGTGAAATTTGTCCTGGCCAGAGTTTTACACTCATGGGTGTGCGGATCGCAACACAGATGTCTTGTATGTGTCCAGTGCAGTGGATGATGCTTTGTCAGACTGGAATCAGATGTTTTTTTGCTATAATGGTCTCAGTTAATAATTCGACACATCACTTCCTATTACTGATCTTTATACACTTTTTCACTAACTTCACTAGCATATCGATCAAAACAATCAACTTTTAATAAAAACGCCAGTATATTCCACTCTTCTCTAAATAGCGATTGGCATTAAACCTACACACATATATATATATATATATATATATATATATATATATATATATATATATATATATTTATCAGCATGATGGAAAGCCCATTCATTATTTTCCCATCAGTCCCCTAGCCTCTTCTTCGCATGTAAGGAGAACTACTGCTAAATTCTTTGCTAAACTATTTGCTAAATTCACTAGCAGATCGGTCAAAACAATCAATTTTCCACCAAAATGGCGGTATGTTCCAATATAGTCTTTACTGATAGTTGGAATTATATATATATATATATATATATATATACATATATATATATGTATATATATATATATATATATATATATATATATATCAGCGTGATGGAAACCCAATTCATCATCCCTTCACCAGCCCCTAGCCTCTTCTTCGCATACAAGGAGAACTACTGTGTTTGGGTTTCAAATTTCCCTGTGGTTATGCACCCAATTCCCACAAATGTGTTATGACGCACAATAATTGTTTAAAGAACAAACCCAATCCAGCCAATAGCACCCAAAGCTTACCTCTCCAAGCATGATCAGACTGCAAGGCCTGCCCCACGCAGAGATGATAAGTCAATACCAGCACAACCAATACTAAAGAATGACCCACACAAAAAGCGGACGCCCCCGAGACCCCATTGTAATGGTGTGACGTCAAACCCGAAGCAAGATTTTAGAGACGCGTTTTTCAATGCGTCACTTGTGCACCGCAGACATCTTAAAATATGACGAACCAACCGAAATCTGTCAACACCATTGCTCACCTTACTTAAATTGGTTTCCTGGAGACGCATGCACGACAAAATACATGTGTACGCCCCACGCACCAGCGTCAAGGCTAGGTAAATTTGCATGCGACAGAACCAGGTCAAAGTCACGATACTGAACAGCTGGTAAGTTATGGTAGCTTCCCTCTGAAGAACCTACTTGCCTGTTTATGAGTTGACATGCATTTCATAGCTGCAGAGCATTATAATGGCACGCAACTTCCCATCTTATCATTTTCGTAGAACAGATAACATTTTCTGTCAGCATTTGTAACCAGCAGTTGGTACTTGATTCCATTGCTATATGTGGCTCAGGAAACCAACTGGGGTAGCTTTAGATAAGAATTCCTGTCAATATCCGAGTATAGCCCGTCACACCCGCTAAAAGTTTTACTGGCTTTTTAAGCCGACTCCTTGTGGGCCTGCGGGCTCACAAAAGGGCAAAAGGGACAGCTCTATCCGGCATGAACTATGGAAAGGGATCGTTAAAGCGTCGTAAATCGTTACTGTCAGAAACCACACATTTGTACATGAGTGGATTGCTATAAACCCAGCTACCCAAATGTTGACACCATGCTCGGCATGTCCGAAAGCTGTTTCGGAAAGATCACGCGGGAGCCTCAGAGGCACCTTGTCGTCATAGAGCAAAAGTTGAAGTGCCGATGCTTCGACAACTTCGAACTAATTATTACTCCATAGATATACAATAGCACACATTGGTATTCTGTGTTAGAGGACAATGAGGAACGAAATCATACTGCGTCCCTTTCGAAAACATTTTCAGAAATCTTAAGGAGCAGCTTGGCGATAGCAGGTTAGTTCCATCACATTCGTGGAATGTACCGCTGGGGAAACCTTTCCCAGCGCCTAACACAGGCAACACTCAGGTATCATTCCCCTTACGCATTTTGTAAAGTTGCAAGATTCTTTATGCTCGACAAGTTATTCCTGAGCTTCAGTGCGTTGTGGCTATGCTAGATACACGAGCCCATGCCATTGTATTCAATGCACAGTTTACTTTGCTTTGATAAAAACCATATCAAGTACTTTGACTTATCGATGACGGCAACACGACGCATATTCCACTACGTAAACAAGTGATCACTATTCGTGTTAAAGCACTTAATGCTATTAGATCATCAAACACATGTCCCAAGGGGCATATGTCCCAAGGCATACACAACATGTCCCATCGTTCACCGGCTGATAGGGAACAGGTGTATTGGAGTACGTAGACTCGACGTTTTGATCAAAAATCATTATGGTAATGAGTTGAGCCTAAGCAAAAAGATCAAACAGTTCACAAAGGCGTTTGTCTTGGCATGCTTTCTTGTACAAAGTACAAGCTAACAGGGTTCTAACTATTCATGTATGCTCATCATTCTATCTTACCAAAACTGTTTCCACAAAGGCACGTGACCAAAAAACAGATACGCCGTTATTTCATAACTTAGCACTTTGTTAACACCAACGAAGCATAAGGCCGAACAGCAGTGCTTTTGCAGGTATACATGCTTATTTTTTTCATGCACTTAACAACTGCCATCATTTTTGCAGCAGCAAGGCTGGTAGAAGGACACGTATCCGTGAGACAATGTTCACTTTTTCCAATCACGACAAATTTAAGCGCACCGGCAATGAAAAAGTGGCTAAACCCCAAAAGCTTAAAGCGATCAAGCCGTTCTACAAGCATCACAAAGTAAAATACCAAATGCACGACGCTGCACCAAGGGCTGGTAGGTGACGAAGTTAGTAGGGTTCGGTGACTCCTGTTAAGCATAACGTTATCTTAACATGAAATGCTGAATGTTTATCTTGCAAAGCAGGCTACTCATGGACATAACTGAAGGAATATGTGTGTTGCGCAAGAGTATGAGCATTGATGACCGCGTCCAGAATTACTTCCTAGCCAAATGTGTGGAAAATTTAGGGCACCAGACAATGCTCTACTTGCGTGCAAACACTACAAGGCAGTGAATCAACATACCAAGAGCCTACGCTCCGAGCCATCCGTCATCTTATGACTGATCGCAATCCGGACAGGAAATATATGACGCTGTAACGATGCTGCTGGAATAACATAGCTATATCTTACGATTATGACAAAGGCCTTTTCATTACATAAATTGCACCTGCACCATTTATGCATGCATGTGGAATTCATTGCAGCGCAAGTACTTTAACCATGTCATAGAGTGCAACGACCAGGAGTTAGCAGTGCCACGGTATCAAAAAGGCCTACCAAAGGCTGAAGTCAGCAGTGGCCTGATTGGCTACTGTCAGTGGCAACGACGTGCAAGTGCAACGAAGGTTGAGAGCTCATGTACAAACATCGCGAAAATATCGCCTTTTTCTGGAAGTTTTCGGTCCGCACGTGCGGCACAGCGGTAAATCAACAACGCGCCCCAATCAAGTCCGACATCATTTCATGTTGATTGGGTATGTTGCCGGCTTACGAGCGCGGCGAACAAACATAAGTGTCGGCATTGCGCCGCCCTTTTACTGCCTGTTTGCCGGCTGTGGACACTGGAGCGACCTCGGCCGCGTGCAATCCGCTGACAATCGGCAGCAGCCGTTGCGCAGGCACCATCCAAACGACACAGCGTCACACTCGACTGCGTCACGTCTCTCGTGACGAGCGGGGCCGGCGTAACTCCGCACCGTCTGCTGCACCCCGACCGCTGTCATGACTACGCTTCGGGGGGGCGGCCCTGTTCGTCGGTCGTGTTTGGCGCGCGGCGGCCGCTGCGGAGTTTGTTCACCCCGGTCTGCAAGCGCGGTGCGTGATGGTTTGTTTACTTTCTGTTTGGCTACCCCATGTCAGAAATTGGGGCTCCTGCGTGCTTATGCCTGTCATTTGTTCATGAAATGGCCCCGCTACTCGGGCTCGTGTTGCACGTCGGGGTAGTTATGGGCGCATTACCCTGTCTCACACGAGTATTCTTGTGCCGCGATTTAAGCGATACTAAAAACTGCTTGCAGATAGCACATGCCAGAACGAAGCCAGTGATCTGACGTCAGTGGCATCAAAATAAGAGTAACTTTTCACTCCCGATGCGCTTTGTTTTACTGTATTGAATCTTATTGCTACTTCGCGTAAACGTGCTTTTATCTGACCCTATAATATATCAAAAACCCCGTTTACTTAACGTTTATCGCAGGTCACAGGCGAGGCCTGTGGCCCAGTTGGTAATCATTCGATTGGAAGCTTTTTCTTCAAGCTAACGTTGCACCAACCAGACGCATCTTACTTTTATGTGGATTTTCCCTTCACCCTCATTGCGGATTTCCCCTGACCTAGACAATGCTCGACCAATCGTGACTCATGGCAAATCTTGGACGAAATCTAGACCAATCAGAGACTCGCAGCGGCTGCGTTTTAAAAAAAGATGTGGAAACCTAGGCCGCGTGTCGGCTGTGGGCCAGGAACGCCAAACGTCGTTACACGGAAACCATGGGCATAAGCATATGGTTCTCCTGATGTAGGGCTGCTCCAAACTTGTATCGTCATTCCATGCCCTAAATATGTCTTAAAGTAATAAATATCATTAAACTCAAGCTTCATGATCGTTTCAACCTGCTATCATGCTATCAACCCACCTATTGTCAACAAATAAGACCACTTGAGCTGCCTCCCTCCTCACCCTCCACGGCTTCGACAAGAGTCTAGAGCAATTGCCGCCGGACGTGTCCGACGTCAGCAAACTGCCGCCTTCCCACCGTCTGGCATGTGTGACGCTCGGCGTCAGCAGCGCTCGCGCCATCGTCTCCTCGCGGCGGGCTCCACTCGCAGGCCTCTCGCCTCTCACTGGTGGCATGGTCGTTCACCTACGAGTCCAAGATGCGTCTCCGGCCTCCCTCACAGGTCACTGGGTCAGGTCACAACGAGGTGTAGGACCTCAGAGGAAGAGGAAAAACGGCGCAGCGGAGGGGAGAAACGGCCGGAGTCAGG
>NW_023596448.1:2821311-2841564 GCF_011947565.3 Pollicipes pollicipes
CGATTGGCCTATCCTGCACATCGCGTGAGGGCTACACCCCACGGCTGGTCTGCGTATCTTTGACCGCCCCAGCTCCCACAGCGCTGCCGATAGACGTGCGCGATGTTCATGGCTAGCCACGATGTACAAGCATCGAAGTTTCAGACATTTTAAAGGAGCACGTTGTTGTCGGTTGGTTGAGCACACACGCCAGACCTGCAGCGGTGCAGATGTAGAAGAACGCTCACGACATGGTCTTCGACATACATATATCTGTACCCGTCAGTCGTCGCCGACAAAAGTCGGTCGTCAACCACCAACGCTTCCCGCCATTAAAAACGTGCTGATCTTGTGACTGGCGTGTAAAAGCGGTGCCAGCGCGGTATTCTACGGTCTGCAATGCCCGTGCCAGTCATCATGTTCCCCGTTGGCGCAAAATAGTACCCTCAAGCAATTGTCAGTGGAGTGAGGTGAAGCTTTGTATCTGCTGATCTGAAGGCTCTTCAGGTACTTTAAGGTCTCAATACTCACATAAATGGCAGAGGAAAACCATTTCAGACCTCACCTACCGCGCTCTGTCATCTAAGCTGCTGGAAACGAGATAGGTGCACGCAGTGGAAACCGTCCGTCGCATACCTTTGAACACGACGATATCTGACGTTAGCAATCATTACAGATAACATCAGATCGTAAAAAGAAAGCTTCTCCGGCCTTCGACTAGTTTCTCGCACCGCAGCTGGTCTTAACAGCAGGCCACGGTGTGTGGTATCTTTTGACGCTACAGCGCATGGACTTGATGGACGGTCTGCTCTTTACAGCAGGTCACGATGTGTGGTATCTTTTGACCCTGCAGCGCATGAACTTGATAGCACGGTTTGGTCTTAACAGCAAGTCACGGTGTGTGGTACCTTTTGACGCTGCAGCGCATGGACTTGATGCACGGTTTATTTTAGGACACAGAGCAGCCTTACGCAGTCGCAGAAGCGAAGTGAGGATGGGATGCATTTATTGGAAGACACGAAGTGTTCCTATTCCGCGTAGGGCACATACAGTGCTCAGGTGCTCTTGCAAAGTAACTGCGACATCTGAAAAACTGACTCTGAAATAACTGGAACATATGAAAAACTGACTCTGAAATGCTGTGTTCTCAACATATAAATATTCTGTTATTTCATGCAAGAGAGACGTACACAAACATATTTTTGTGCTATCTTGTAACAAGCTTATACGAAACACAACAAACTTGTGCGGGGCGAGGTGATATTAGAGGCTCAAAGAAAATAAGCTGACAATGTCATACAGGCGTGCTATAGAGGTTCTGGTCGTGTTTATCACTCGCACTATGGAGAATCGATGTGTCAATCATTAGCTTTTAGCAGACAACGCCTCGACATGTTGCGCGATCGCGCTGAGACTTGGACTGGCCTCTGGGGTATCCACGGCGTGTTTTGATACCAACGACGTGTCCATAGTTTTCCAGGCTTATCTATAAAAACACTTCTGGCATCGCGGCAACAGGCCAGTGCTTTCCATCCGATAAGAATATAATACACATTGACCACATGGATGGAAACTTTTCACATTGCATTGTCGATTTGCAAGAAGCTTGTAAAGGAAAGTACGCATTGGCATTTCATAACTCCACTCCACGTTTCGCTCGCAATCTAGGATCGTACACGTTGCTGCAAGTGTGGCACGGTTTGCAGCCGAGGAATACGCCGATTACGTGCGGCGGGGACGACACCCCTACATTCACGGAACCTTGCATCATGCGTGTGTGCCCGAAGAACCATAAAACACTTACTGATATGCTGAAAAATTGCACAGTAAGCACAACTGCATAAGCTTCATACTGCTACAAGCGATGGTTCCGTAAACATTTCCATGCAAAGCTGGAAATTCTGAATTTCAGGAAAAGTCGATCTTGGTTTCCGCCTCGTGAGCTCAGTATTGGCCCAGCAACATAAGATTGTGACCAATCGTAAAAACATAGGTATTTCCAGCGGTTTCATTTTCAGTTTCAGTTCAGTTTCATTGTCAAATTTCTTAAATTAACAAGCCACATTAATTTTGTTGCAAGCATAGTAAGTAGAAATATTGGAATAATAAGTAGGGCTAGGTACTTCATTGACAGAGCAACGTCACATCTACTCTATAACACTTAAGTTCTTCCTTATTTAAATTATTTATTGCTGATTTGGGGTATAAATTATGCTTCTCAACTAGATCGGTTAGTCATATTGCAAAAAAGGCTGTGCGTCTTATAGAAAATGTGCATCCCACACAACACTCGGAGCCAATCTTTAAACCACACATAATTGTGAAACTACCGGATATCGCTAAATCCCGAGTGTTAATTGTGATGCATAAATTTGTAACCCCACAGCTTCCTGCATTATTCGATTTAATATACGCGCTCTACGAATCAAATGACATGGATATGAGGCGATCAAAACACTTAGACCAACCTTTCTCTAATCGTAATTATAGACTATTTACAACATTTTGTTTTGGCCCTAAGCTGTGGAACGGCATTACGGTTTCATATTTTCCAGGAATTGCTGATATCTCCGCATCAAAAACCATTGTTTAGAACATCATCACCGGCATTTCGTGAATGCATATTAACGCAATCAACATGTTTGAAGATATTGCAATCCCTTGCGCTGCACATATGCAACACACTTCATATTTAACCTCCTTCATGTCCCATAATCACGTTCTGATATCGCTTTAGTTATGCACATGTACCCAAATTTACAGTACTGGCTCCGGAAGTTCTTCTAGCAACAAGCTCCGCTTAGCTGGGTGTAATCCCTTGACATCTGGCTCAAAACCCAGCACGAAAATGACCAGGTAGTTGCCCCTCCGACTTGAGTGACTGTACAACCCCTACTAACACTGTAAATGAGTGGTTGCAGCTTATTTAGCGGTTAAAGCGAGCTGTCACTAGCTGACTTTGGCTAGTGACTGCTTTAAGCCTTCCCATGTATGATTTTCCCTCGCCTATTACATAAAACAATTCCGTCGGATCTGCACCACCTCTTCGCCTGCTTCTTTACGTTTGCTTCCTCTTCCTAGCTGGGAGTGCCGCGACTTGATTTTATGTTTTCTGGTGTTAACGTACGGTTTATTGTGTCTCTGGGATTGAGGGATGGGCACTCCTGATTACCCGTTCTTGGGTAACGGCATAGAAAATAAAATAATACAATAAAAAATCCGTGAATAGACTACACGAAACTAAATGGCAACGAAGAAGCATAGCCCGCGAAAGGCTGCTGTCCAAGCAGTAAGACAATGCGAAGTGCACTCTTTGACGTGGAAAAGCGCGGAGCGAGGTCGAAGAATGTGGCATGGAAGCGAGATGAAGAACTCCCACAAGCTAGACTTATTTGCTTTATAGTGACTCTCCACCCGATCACGTCAGTGCTGCGGCCCTGGATTGCGGAACGCATTGGAACAGGAGCCGATGTTAGAACTTAACAGTGGAAACTAATGAACCCCGGCGACCGGACATCCAGTTCGCCTGCCTTCGTCACGTCTCACCACCGGAGCACCCTCATCTCACGGGGCCGCTCCGCGTCCATGTTGCGCCGGCGAGGCTTCAGTACCTACCGACACCGATAGGTGGCAGATTAAAACGACGTCATGTGCGAAGTACCAAGGCCCCAGCGCATGCCACCGGTGACGCGACAAACTCCTCGTCCGCACATAATGCCGGTGGGTACCACACCACATCGATGGTGCCCGTAGGCCACATTGGCCAGAACTGCGTAAATCAACCTTCCTGCGCGATCTTTGCATCTTTACGAGCCGTGCTGTCTTTCACCGGAGTTGCTGTCGAAATCGCACGCACCTCGGATGGCATGAATCTGTGAGCACCCTGGAACACCTCTGCCCTGCATTGAAGATCCTAGATGTTATGTCATCCTTTTAACGCCCGAGGGTATCGCGCAATTTTGTCAGAGCCCTAACACCTTGGAACACTATTACCCAGTTTCGAAGAAACCATGATGGAATGGAACCCTTTCAGCGCCCCCAGATATAGCTGATCTCTGTCGGAGCCTCATGTGTCATGAATCTTGAGCGGCATCTCCAGGTATCATGGATCCCAGCAAGAGTCTGATTCACCATTAATCGTCGGTACCGCCGTGTCCAGCTGCTGCATACTTGTCCTGCAATAATAACCCGAGCGGCGGATGCTGCGCATCCCGACAGCACCTGGACTTCATAGAGCACTGACAACCTCCCCCAGATGTGATCAGCCCCTGGCAGCAGCGCCATAAGCGCTTTGACCCCGGGCTATTTCTCCGTGCCGTCACTGCCACGCATCACAAAACACCCACCTTACAACATACGCCCAGGCTCAGGCGGCTCCCGACTCGGTCCTAGAGACGGTCTATTGACTGCAACAGCTACCAACACATTCATAGCGACGGGGAGCACGGGCGAACAACGTCACAAGTGGGCTGTAGACGGGCGTACTGAGGGAGCGGGCCGTCGTGCCCTGTACTCCCTTATCAAAACTAGCTGGCAGTAGCCAGTATGCGGGCGACTTAGTACTTGTTCTTGGACCGGGCTCACTGGCGATGTGTGGCTCTTCTAGACCGATAAACCCTACGCCGTGCAAAATCGCCGAAGCCGTTATCGCCGTCGTTCGTGCATGGCGAACGTTAGGGCCCCATTTCGCCATAGGGCAAGCATATGCGCCAGAAGATAAACGCGTCATGTCAGAAATGCGTCACGGCAATGCAAAATGCGTCACGAAATAGAAGCAGAAATGCATCACAGCGTCACGTTCGCTGTCCATCGCGGCGGCTGCTAGAATGCCTGGCTTGCCGCTTGCGTGATGGATGGTCGCATTTTTGTTTGGGGTGCGCTTTGCAGGTCGTGCTTGTCGCCTGTGTACACTTCCCACGGCTGCACACGTTGCCAATCAGCCGGCGCCAAACGACGAAGAGCTTCCACTGGAAGAGGTCCCGACCCGGACACTGTACGCAGACACGGGGAATATGGTATCGCTGAGTGCAAGGGTGGCGCACCCAACCCGCAGACGAAACCGGAGACGATGCTGTTCCCAAGGGAACACGGGAGAAGCTTTGTCACTGGCTGCCGTACCGTGACGCTATGTCGACGGTTAGTCAATGCTGGCCTTTAGCCTGCTAATCGTATTCCTAGACGAATGTGTAACTAAGAGTGATCATGATCATTTACCCGGGATGGCACGCCTGTGTGGCGTGCAGAGCCGTGCAGGACTCAGCATGGTGCTACTTTTCAGGATCGCGACTCACCCAATCGCTGCATTTTTCATCAGTTAAACCCTGTGCGGTCCGGAAGACAAAAAAATCCGCTGCAAACGTCCTGTAAATGCATCATATTTCAGCCTCATGTTATTTGCCAACGACATTTAAAATGTAACAAATGAGGGTGCATTCAATTCGCTCAAGACATTTTGAACTTACTTCCACCTGGTTCATTTACGCTCTTCTATACCGTGTGGTTGGAAAATTTCTGCATCCAGTTCAGTGTAATCCAAATGGCGGAAATCTGATGGATCCATGGATTTATCGTGTACGTAAACAGCTGTAGAGCTACAGAGCTACCGATTTTGGCACGATATTGCTGTGATGTAGAGTCACTAAAGGAGAGATGCGAGAATTCTGTAGCAAAGCCCGGTACGGTACCGTAAGTTTCCGAGCATTTGCTTTTCATGGCATTTCCTTTATACGAGCCTTCATATTGCGTCCGTTGAACTTCTGACTTTAAAATTTGGTATGTTGAATGAACTAACACGCGCTTGCTCGTTTTGACGTCAGGCTAGCCCAGTTCCCATGTGTTGAACATTGCGTGCTAAATGGCATAAACCTGGTAAGATTAATAGTGCCAGCAACAGGTAACCAGAACGGCAGCAGCAACAATGATTCTCAAACTCGTGCATCCTAATACGGTGAAGGCTCAGATATTTCGAGCTAGGGTTGCATCAGAAGAAGACGGCCAAATGCACAGACACGTGCACAGAGACAGGTACAAATTCCAAAGCACACAGATACATTTAATGCCCTTCGGCGAAAAAACACAGCTTAACAATAATATATCAAACCAATATGGAACCAAATGCATAACCTCATATTTTTTCAACAGTAATAAGTGAATTATGTAAGTATATCCCGCCCCAGTCTTGAGAAGATATGCACAGACCTCTCAGAGAATGAGTCAACGCCCAGTTTCTGTTGTTCAGGTCACATATAAACATTTTTGACGTGATTCAACGGCCGAAACACAACACGACTGCAGGTGTCGTAAATATTGTATTTTTCTACTCTTTCTCAAACCTCTGTCAAGATCGCAATTGTTGACGGCCGCCACGTCGAAGACACCGAGGTTTTAGGTGCACTATATTTGATGACCGCCCATCGCCAACACCGCGCTTCAACTCCTCGTGGACGCTGACAGGGAAACAACGAAACCTCGGAAATGGACAGACTAGACCTACAACTAAACAGAGCGGAAACAGACAGAACAGAGACTAAAATTAGCAATACAAAATGAATACCAAAATAGCATGGATTGACTGACTCTAAATTAGACCTCAAGACAATCGCAAGCTAAGTGACTCAACAAACGAGAAGCGAGCACTAAATCAAACTAGAAATGCAAACAGTGCACCGACTACATCCGACCCTGTTAACCAAAAAAAAGGCATCACTTCGCAATCTTCCGTCGCAGCGCACGATCACAGCACGGCCGCAGAATGCGACGCGGAGCTCGGCCGCAGAACACCGACGCAGAGCTCGGCCGCAGAGCCCGTCCGCATACATCTCGGCCGAAGAGCTCGGCCGCGGAGCACAGCCGCGGACAGCACAACCGCGGGCAGCACGGCCGCAGCGACGACCTATCTGCGAACGCTAGGCAAAACACACGACATACGCAGCACACGCAACCCACAGTGCGGTGTAAGTTCCGTGTAATTGTAATAATAAAGGACAGCTTCGGCTTGAGGCATGACTGGGGGACTGGGAAACAGGGTTCGTGAAGTCAGTGAGCAACACTCCAATGACATGTCATGCCCATGTGCACTGTCCCGTTAACAGGACACACCAACCGGTAGCGCTACACCGGTAGGCCTGCGAAGACATTGCCAAACACGACACCAGAAAAGCACCCAGGCAGTACATTTTATCCCATATAATCCAATTGCATGTCTGCCACATTTAGCCAAACTTAAGAAAATTCCAACCAACGCCTTAACTCGGACAATAGCGATCCGGTGGCCTAGAAGCTCTGTCAGAGCGCCGGGGGGGGGGGGGCTGGCACAGGAGCAGGGGCCCTCGGAGACGCATCATGGACCAACACAGGAGCGGTCACGAGCCCATCAGGCACCAGCACTGGTGCGGTCAGTGGTCCATCTCCACCATCCGGAGTAGAAACGGGAACATCAAGCACATCAGGGGCGTGCTCACCCACATGTCTCTCCGGAACCGCAGCGGATATATCCTGCACCTCTGACAGAACAGGCATCCCTGTCGAGAGAGGCGCCGGGCCACCCACAGCAACAGCCGCGGTTACCGAATTCTCGCCGGCTGGAAATGTGCCACGAGCAAATGGCGACAAGTACGAGTCGCCCTTCGGTGACGCGCCATCTGGTGGCGGAGGTGATCGGGGTGAAGGCTGATCTCCAACCTCGCGGTCCGCAGATAACGCCGAGCCCGGAATCGTCATGTCTGGGCCTGCGACAGGCACTGAGGGGTCATCGGAACGAGGCTTCAGTCTATTGTGGCGAACAACGACAGACTTTTTCCCTCCCAACACCCTCACTCTGTAACTGAGGTCAGACAGCTTAGCCATAACCACCGCAGGCTTCCATGGCCTGACAAACTTGTAGTACTGGCCTCGCTGAGCTACACTCTTGAACAGATACACCGCGTCACCAGCCTGAAAGTGGTACATGGTCAGGTTCTTGTCGAACAATCTCTTGTTGCGCGCATGACGTTTGTTTGAGGCCTGCAGCGCAAACTTGTGGGACAGTTTGATCCGCTATGTGAGTCTGGACAGATACTCAGAAATCGTGGCGCACTTGGGGACAGCAGATGGTGCCTGGATTTGCACCGCAGCTGGAAGCCTAGGATTCCTGCCAAACATCAGGTAGTATGGAGAGTATCCCAGCGGAGAATGTACCTTGGCTCTGTATCCGAGCATCAGCAGAGGCAAGTGAGCGTCCCAGTCGCCATGGTTCTCGTCCAAGTACTTTGCCAACATGTCCAGTATCGTTCGCATCATTCTCTCACACTTTGAATTCCCCTCAGGATGGAAAGCAGAGCAATGCGTTTTCTCAACGCCCAGCAATCGACAAACCTCAGCAAGAAGAGTGCCAGAGAAATTTGCAGCATTGTCTGAATGAATGCGGCGGGGGCACCCGGAACGCGCGATAAACTGGTTGACAATCACATCAGCAACAGTGGCGGCAGTCATGTCGGGGACCGGAAACACTTCACACCAGCGAGTAAAATGATCACAGATCACCAGAAGATGCTTGTTCCCATGGGTGGTCGTGGGCAGGCCACATAGAAAATCGATAGACACAGTCTCAAAAGGTTCTTCGGCAAGCAATTCACCCATTGAAGCCCTTGGGCGCGGAATAGGAGTAGCTCGTGTGTTGCACTTCTCACACCGGCTGCAAAAATCTTTGATGACGGCCTCCATCCCGCACCACCAAAACTCGCGTCTCGCCGTTGACGTCAGCGACTCTGAGCCAAAATGGCCACCAGCAGGGCCGGCATGTAGGGACGTCAGTACACCGGGTATCAACTGTTTTGGGACAACCAGCTGTAGCTGGTCTTCACCACCAGCGCAAGTCCGATAGCAGCGGAAGACAACACCATCGATAAGTCTCAGACGGTGCCATTGGCGCAAAAGTGGAATCGACTCAGTGTCTACAGAAGAGGATCTTGGTCTCTTGCCCAGAGATAAATGTTTCGCAATCTCAGAAATTGCAGAATCCTGATCCTGCTCGTGTCGCAGGAAACTGTTAGACCGGGAATTCGCAGACACCGCACACACATGTTCATCAGTCTGGGTTTCGGCGTCACACGTCATTTGGGGACATCGACTCATCACATCGGCAGGGACATTCTCAACACCAGGTCTGAACGCTACCTCCAAATCAAATGCAGAAAGTATTTCAAACCATCTCGCCAAAATTCCAGTAGGGTTTTTAAATGTCAGGAGCCAACGCAAGCTGACATGGTCTGTGCGTAGCTCGAAACGTTTCCAAATCAAATAATGCCTGAAATGTTCGACGAACACGACACACGCCAAAAGCTCTTTGCGGGTTGTGCTGTAATTACGCTGTGATTTGCTCAGTTTCTGAGCGGCATAGGCAATCACACGGTCCTCACCGTCCTGCTCCTGAAAAAGGGTTCCCCGATTCCCAGGTCAGATGCGTCAGTATCGAGACGGAACCTTCCCGCACCAGCCGAAAAACGCGGAAATGACACAACAGGCGCACACGACAGCGCTCGCCTCAGCACGTCAAACGCGCTTTGCGTTTCCTCAGTCCACACGAACTTTGTGTCTTTTTGGGCCAAGCGGAACAGGGGGGCAGCGATCTCAGCGAAGTTTCGTATGAACTTGCGAAAATAGGAAGCCAGCCCAAGGAAACTGCTTAGTTCCTTCTGTGTGCTCGGGCAGGGCCAGTCCACTACCTTTTGGACCTTCTCCGGGTCGGTGGACACACCATTAGCGGACACTACATGTCCCAAGAAATTCACATTTTTGGTGAAAAATGAGCATTTCTGTAGGTTCAGGGTAAGGCCAGCACTCTCAAAACGTTGCAGAACCGTGTCGAGTTTGGTAATGACGTCATCAAATCCACAGCCATGCACAATGATATCGTCAAAATAATGAACGCAGTCTCGGGGAGTCACATCTCCCAAAACGACGTCAAGAAGACGGGCACAGGTTGCAGGTGCCCCAGCCAAACCAAAAACCATGCGAGTATAACGATACGTGCCGAACGGTGTGGTAATGGTAGTTTTGTCCCTGTCTTTAGGATCCACGGCAACCTGAAAATATGCACTGTTCATATCCAACTGGCAGAATGTGTCAGAGCCAGCCAATGCCTCAAGCGAATCATCAACTCTCGGTATGTGATATGCTGGTACCTTTGACAGGGCGTTCAGGCGGCGCAAATCAGCAACCAGTCTGTATGCACCAGATTTCTTCTTCACCAGACAGGTTGGGGACGGCCATGCACCATCAGACTCCTCCAAAATACCTTGACTGACTAGCTCACTTGACTGACTTCACTAGTTCGTCCGCCAGGTGAGGTGGAACACGCCTGGGGGGGCTGACGGATGGGAGGATGGTCACCGGTATCAATCTCATGGGTGACCAGATCCGTAAACCCGATATGACCGTCAAAGATGTCAGCGTGTCGTTCGAGTAGCGACTCTAACTTACTTCTCTGCTCAGGCGACAGGTCGGAACCACACTGGTCAGACCGCAGTCTGACAGTTTGCTCAGTCCTCAGCTCATCGTTCGAACAGTGTGGCTGCTCGGCAAAACTAACCTCCAACCTGGCCAGGGCACGCTTTTTGGGAACAGTAATGGGCTCAGTCGTCACATTTCGCACCACAAATGGCACAGTGGAGCCAGCGACAGTCACGAGTGCACTGATGACCAGTAAACCATTCAGTTCATCAACGGCTTCGACGAGAGCAGGGCCATTGTAGAAACTATTCTGCACAAAACCTTTTAAAATAACCTCAGTGCCAGGAAAGACGACTCTGTCAGCACTCAAAGAAACGTCGCCGATCGTCACAGCGTGAGCGGACGCTGAACGAACGGCCTCGACGGGGGTAACAAAAAGTTGTTTTGCACGCAAATCAATAACACAGGGACAATGCTGCAAAAAATCAACACCGAGCAAACAGGGCACGTCAGTGACATCAGACACGAAAAATGGTACGGTGCACTTAACGCCATCAATTTTCGAAAGGCACCACAGTTCGACCAAGAAGTGGGAGCTCAGAATGCGACGCAGTACGGGCCTGTACAGATGTCTTTCTCAGTGTCAGGTTCGGCATTGCATCAAACACGGACTTATGCAACACGCTGATCGAGCTACCTGTGTCAAGAAGGCACTGATAATCCACACCAGCCAGGCGCGCCGTCAGACGCATGTCATCGGTCAGTGATATCACATTCGATGGTGACTCAGACTGAGCGCCATCGGAGTTTGAGCGGTCCGGTCGCTCGGTGGTGGAAGGCTTCGCTGGAGACTGCTCTCTCGGCGGCCGGACCCCAACTCGTTTCCCTGCAGAAAAGACTGCTCAGGGCATGTCTGGGGGCACATCACGGCCAAGTGGCCAACTGAGTGACATTTGAAGCACTTCCGGCTCCGCATTCTGCAGCGATCGCGGACATGATTCTGCCCACCGCAGCACAGACATAACCGCGAGCCGCGGTCTCTCTGACCGGCAGAAGAGCCACCGGGACGAGAGGCTGCCTGAACTGCGGCCTCCAAGCTCATCACCCTCCTCGTCAACACAGCCAGTTCACCGTCACAGTCGAGACGGCGGACACTGGGCTGAAACTGCTTCAGATATGCCTGTGAAGCAATCAGGTTACGCACTTTAGTGATGGCGCCGTCAAAGGACGAAATACCGTCCGCAATAACAGCGGCATGTAAGTCAGCGGGCAAGGTGGCCAGGAAATGGCTGAACATCAGTGAGCCCGTATCGGTGAGGGTAGGGAAAGCCATAGCCATCAGCTTTCTAAATCTGATGACAAACGCATAGAGACTCTCGCCCACACTAAACCTCAACTCCCGCAAGGCGAGGTGATGCTCTGCCACGGTCTTAGCACCGAAAGCACCTCTCAACCCTGCAGCAGCCGTCTCGAAGGTGGCAGCCTGTTGAGCGGGCAGGCTATCGAATACGTCACGAGCAATGCCAGTGAGTGACAGCGGGAAGACATTTGACATTTGCTCCCCGGTCCATTCTCGGAGCATGGCATACCGCTGAAAATCATCAAGAAAGCGTCTCAGCGAACCACGTCCATCAAAACTCGGCATCGTCAGACCAGCCATCTCGGATCTCAAATGCGCAGCAGGAGCCACATCAGCCGAAACGGGAGGCTTAGAGTCCATGCTATCAGGAAAGCAATTCAGTCCAAAAAAAAGATGAAGCAAGACTAGGTACATAACCGACCATTGCAGCAGCGCAGGTACCCAGACAGTGTCGCCAGCAGCTCGGTATCACCTGGCAGCCATCAGTCACAGCTACTCCCGCTGCTGCGCACGGCAGAGCCGGACCGGCCGTCCGCTCAGACGCAGCGCGGCGTCCCGCGCAGGAAGCACGCACCAGACCGACCCGGCCGGAGGTCACTCGGCCGGCCGGCGGGCGAGTGGCCGCGGGCGGTCGCAGAGGCGCGCTCAGCGACCCCAGATAAGGCAGGCGTCACCGGGCAGGCGAATGAGCGCGAAAACCTCGTCGACGCGGCAGTAGTTGCGACGTGGGCCCTCCATCCTACCGCTGCCACCAGTTGTAGACGGCCGCCACGTCGAAGACACCGAGGTTTTAGGTGCACTATATTTGATGACCGCCCATCGTCTACGGCGGTGTTCTGCGGCCGAGCTCCGCGTCGGCATTCTGCGGCCGTGCTGTGATCGTGCGCTGCGACGGAAGATTGCGAAGTGATGTCTTTTTTTTTGGTTAACAGGGTCGGGTGTAGTCGGTGCACCGTTTGCATTTCTAGTTTGATTTAGTGCTCGCTTCTCGTTTGTTGAGTCACTTAGCTTGCGATTATCTTGAGGTCTAATTTAGCGTCAGTCAACCCATGCTATTTTGGTATTCATTTTGTATTGCTAATTTTAGTCTCTGTTCTGTCTGTTTCCGCTCTGTTTAGTTGTAGGTCTAGTCTGTCCATTTCCGAGGTTTCGTTGTTTCCCTGTCAGCGTCCACGAGGAGTTGAAGCGCGGTGTTGGCGATGGGCGGTCATCAAATATAGTGCACCTGAAACCTCGGTGCCTTCGACGTGGCGGCCGTCTACATGGTGCGCGCGCAACATGCGACAATTTTTGCCTCCACCTTAAGGCCGAGGCCGGGAGGCAGTCGCAGCTGTTCATCATTCTCCATTCCGTCGTTGGTCCAGAGCTGACCTTGGCCCTCTCGGAGCATGGCTGGCATGAAGCAGGCGCAATGTGAAGTACATTTTTCACTGGCGAACTATTCGTCCCATCCTTCACCCGAGTACAGTGGGGGGGGGGGGGGGAGGGGGGGGGGGGGCGCCTGACAGACCGCCTGAGGTTTTTCTTAACTATCTTAGCGACCATTTATATGATGTCTTCATCAGTACACTTCACGACATGGCAGCCGTTTCGCCGATTTGTCACCACTTTTCTCTGAATAAGTCGCGAGCTATAACCAATTGTCTATAAAGTTTCTTGCTAAACAGACAACATATTTCACTTTCCGAAATTGGGATGGGATGTCTGCTTATTTTATGACTACAATGGCTTTTGACGTCAGTATTGTCTGGCCGAAACGTCTCTGAGAGCGGGGGTCGCGTCACCGGAGGCTAAGTAAATGTTAAACATTTACAATTGTTCCTTTTTACGCAGTTTATGCGACCTGCCCCCGCAAGAATGATTTACTGCGGCTTGCCACATCAGCATAATTTTGACGAGCATCATGCAACCCATTATAGCGAGTTTCTGGTGCCACACAGTCACGTCGGGTCAGGGAAATGTAAAACAGGTAAGTACCACTACAAAAATATACGAGTACTTCGCTTTGAGAAACTGGCTACGAGTTGTGTTTGGTGCAGATGGACTTTGTTTGCGAATATTGATTTAATATGTGTTTACGTAGCATGTAGCCATGACAGTTCCACCCCTATATATATATATATATATATATATATATATATATATATATATATATATATATATATATGAGTGCATAATGTTAAAATAATATTTGCAATGCCATTTTTCTCAACGCATAGGTATGAAAGCGCAATTTGATCGACGGTAATGCATGACATCGCTCAATCTATATGTGCAACTGAATGAAATATACCAAAATTAGGTGCCAAAATTCGTCTACCAAAATTAGGAAGGGCGTTGCGGCATGGCCTGAACGATGCGTATCTTTCTTTATGCCAGGAGGCGGATGCGTTCAACTTGTTTTAATATGCTCTTTGTTGTCATCTTTACACGTGCTTGCTGGAAGGCACGTACCACTGGCTGGTTCTTTCATCATGGCAGCGCTTTACTACATGGATTTAAAGCCGGTGGCATGGTGTCAGTATTCCATACGCTAAATGTTTGTTAGGGCTCATATTTTGTTATAATGATTCTCAGGATAAGGAATTGAGCTCTGGTAACTGTTTTGATAAACGTAAACCTTTGAAGTGCACCAATCATTTATCCCACATATCCACCCGAGTCTTCTCAGCAGCAAAGAAAATCGACAGAATCCGTACACTGAACGTCCTTCAGCTTTGTATTTGGCAGGCGGTGTCGCGCCTATGTCACGTGTATACGACCAACACTTCTCATCACAGTGATTATAACACAAACTATCACGGAGGTGGGGACCCAACTGGACACACACAGAAAAAAACACATCACCGTAAAGCATCTGAACGCATCAGCGACAGCGGAGGCTGCGGCGCTTTGCATCATGAAAACGTCTCACAGATACGAACACATCAAACAGTCACTTGACATTCCCCATGAGCGCAGCTCTTGAATTAAACAGGCTTTGTCATTTTCAGCTAGTTGATGAACTGAGTAAGCGGCTGAAACTGCTGGCTGTCAAATTGCTGACCAACGAACTGCTGCTGATTGAACTGCTGCTGGCCGTTGAGAATGATGCCGGCGCCTCCGTTCTCGGCCCAGAACAGCTGCGGGTAGTCCCGCCTCAGCTGCTCATACTCGGGGATCTGAGCTGGAGCCTGCGGCAGGTGGGCGCCCTGAGGCTGGAAGCCGTTCTCGTCGGCCACGTAGCTGACCTGGTAGGTGTTGCCATCGTCGCCAACAAACTGGTAGCTGCCCTGCTGGGAGATGCTGCCGGTCTCTGGCTGGGACCCCGGCAGCACTCGGCCCACCTCCTGCACCTGGTGACATAAAAACCAATGCGTTAACTTGTATGCACGCCTGACACATCGCCATTTAATAAGTGTTCTCCTTATTTGTGCAAAAGAAAAGCACGAGATGATGTCATCGACGCTACAAGAAACAGCCATGGTACCAAGTTGTAAAGCAATGGGTTTTGAGTCAACTTGCTCTATTTGCAGGTTTTATTCCGACGGAAGTGCTCCCGGCTCGCAGTGTCAATGTCACAACGTCGTGCATGCGCTATAGTGCTAATAGCGAATGACCTTAATTGGTCGTATTAAAGGCAATTACCTACAGGCGTGAAGGTTTAAAGAATATTTACGTGGTGAGTAAAGTGGAGCGGGTAAGTAAAGTGCAGTTTATTACACGGCCGGTAAACTGCAAATTTTGACAGCAATTTGGGTATGTTGCACTACCTATGCACCAGTGGCATCGCAAATACCGAAATGAGACGAAACATTAACTACGAGAACCAATGGTGAGAGCTTTAATTTTTAAGCAGGAAATTGGTGCGGCATTTTGGCTGAGTCCGACTGTGACGGGCACCATTCAAGTGTCCCGCCGTAGGTAGATGACATCGCGCGTCCTGGAGGGACGGAAAAGCACCGCGGCTTGGACTCCACGCAGTCGGGCCACACTTTTCTGTGCGTAATAGGCGCACACTCTCACCTGTCTACAACGTAGCAGCGCAGTGCTGGCTGCTGCAGTAAGTAGGAAACATCGCACGCATAAATGTTCTTTCTTTAAAAAAAAATGCTGAATGACGTGGAAAATGGAACAAAATGAATAGGCATAGCAAACTTCACAGATTGCAAATGAACAAAAATGTCAGGATACGATATAAAGTGTTGGCACCTAGGTGAGTATCGTCTGTTTTTGGTATCGAAAAAAAAACATTTGCAAAACAAAAGAGCAGCCTAGCATCTGGATGCGTTACAAGCGCGGCAGGACCCGTTTCAAACCCACCCTTACCTGTTGTCCGTTGTCTTGTTCATATCCGTACTCATAGTTGCCAGCCTGGTCCTGCTCGAACCTCTGGCTGAGTATGCGCACCGCCTGCAGGCCACTGCTGACAAACTGCTGAGGATTGAAGTCCTGGAGGAACTGCTGTGGCGCTGCGGCCGCCGCAGCCACCAGGCAGATAAACACAAACTGAAACAGAAAAGATGCGGTAGATCTCAGCCAACGCACGGATTATTATAGTGGCTCTAGCCGTTGCGGCGGAACGGTAGAAACCAGCGAGAACAGCAGGGTTATGCGCCAGCTTCAAGAGTGCCTACTGGGACTAGTTAACATGGTGTTGTCTGTCTGGGGGCTCCACTGGTAAGGAATGCTAAGAAAAGATGGTGTGGCAAATCGTTAAGACGTGCATCTTACAATGGAAGGTAGGAATGCGTACAGCTAATTTCAATGGGGATGTTGAGGTTTACGCGGAAACCCAGCGGCGCTGCCGCGTCCTCCACACGTGTTGGCGCTTCTTGTCGTAAAGAACGGTGCGGTTTTCGCTACCTCATCTGCCAGGTTTCCCTTTTTCGTCGGACTGCGGGCCGCGGTGGCTAGCATATGACGGAGACGCACCAGCGGCACTAAATTACCGTGCGAGGAATGGCAGAATTCCCACGAAATCACACTCGTCTTGAAATGAGTCCGATTTCTGCCGAGCTGAGGATCTCATAGCCAGCGGACCGGTCTGCGCGTTTCCGAGCGCGTGTGCCGGCCCGGCCCGAATGACGCAGGCACGCACCGAAACCCCGAGCTCTCACCAGCTGCATGGCGATGGTGAGATGGCGCTGAGGAGACCACTGATGCCGACGGCCGCCACTCGCCGCCTTATATGGTCGTGCCGCTGACCTCGACCTGTGGCTATTGCAGAAGTCGAGGGCTCGAAAAGACACGCTGGTGACCCCTGACGCCTGGGACTCTCCCCCCACGCACAGACACGCACTCCCGTGGCTGCGCTAAACCGGGCACTCTTCTCTCTTCCCCTCTCCTCGTCTCTTCTCAGCTCTTTCCTCCTCTCCTCCCTTCTTCTCCTCTCTCTCCTCTCATCTCATCCCTCCCTCCCCCTCCCTCTCTCTCTCTCTCTCTCTCTCTCTCTCTCCTCTCCTCCCCTCTCTCTCTCTCTCTCCTCTCTCTCTCTCCTCTCTCTCCTCTCTCTCTCTCTCTCTCTCTCTCTCCTCTCTCTCTCTCTCTCTCTCTCTCTCCTCTCTCTCTCCTCTCTCTCCTCTCTCTCCTCTCTCTCTCTCTCTCTCTCTCTCCTCTCTCTCTCTCTCTCCTCTCTCTCTCTTCTCTCTCTCTCTCTCTCTCTCTCTCTCTCTCTCTCTCTCTCACCTAAGTCCCTCTCCATCGAAAACACCGAAAACGTTCCACTCTGTATCTCTGTGACTTTGATAGCACACGACGCGACGATCTATTTCGATTTTTTAGAAATTTGATCCCAACACTTTGAATGGATGGATTTCTGGGATCATCGCTCCCGCTAAGCAGTGCTTATTGTGTGAACCCTGACCCCTACCATCTGTCGCGCAATTCCAGGCAGTGACAGACTTTAATGGCGAAAGCTTAACGTGCCGCAATGCTCGGCACGGTCCGTCCTGTCCCCTGACGTCAACTGACCTTTAGCGCGACCGCTGCCACCGGCCGCAGGTCATACCTGTCAGGCCAGATAGCGAGCGCCCTAAAGCGACTCGAACCCACCCCGCCGGGTGGGTGAATCGGGAGCCAGGCGCTCTAACCAACTGAGCCACCGGGACGGACGCGCGTGGACAAACTGCCGATTAGTGTTGGTTCAAAAAACACTACACCTCTATCAGTTACTCAGTCTACGAATGATCACGGCATCGATGGGCGTGAGCAGCTCATTAAATTGGTAAGGACGGTAGCGATAGCACTTCTCATGCGCTTTTTGCACATTTTTGGCTCTTTGTTGATTGCTACACTTTGGTTTAAAGGAGAGATAATTTAAAACGTTAGGCGTAGTATTTTGGACTCACGAAGCTCTTCGCAGAACTCGGCGGTCAGGAGAGCAGAGCGTTGTCATTTCGCAGGTGCATGTGCTGTGCATCTGACAGCACGGGAAAGTTCGATCAATATCAGGGATGAAGGCCCTAGTAATTACCGTGGACCTCTCGCCATGCTCTCTGCCTACGGCGCGGCGTCTCAATGATACTCACCTCACCTCAGTGGGAGTTAAGAGAAAGCTTCACGCACTTTCTCCCGGCCCAGAAAATCAAATCTTTCCTAAGCATCTATTTATGAATCATTTAGAGACATCAAGGAGATTGCCGGTGCATGATAAGTAGACAGGTAGCACCGAATCAGATAAAGTTGCTCAGCTTTGCAACCGTTTCAATGTGCATAAAAGTTACCGCATGCGCCTGTATCTCTTCAGGTGGAGTAGGTGGCTTCTATGCCATTGGAACATGAATCAATGAACACGAACTGAACTGAAAGTGCCTTCAACGCATAGGTAGCACAACATCCCAAAATGTCTTATAAATTGCAATTTACGTAATACTTAACGCGAGTTTGTTATGCTACCAGGTGCGGGAGGTGGGCTGAGTGCTGCCGGGACCTCAGCCGGAGACCGGCAGCATCTCCCAGCAGAGCAGTGATCAGTTTGTCGGCGACGACGGCAACATCTACCAGGTCAGCTACGTAGCTGACGAGAACGGCTTCCAGCCTCGGGGCGCGTGCCTGTCGCAGGCTTCAGCTCAGATCTCCGAGTACGAGTAGCTGAGGCGCGACTACCCGAAGTTGTTCTGGGCCGAGAACGGAGGAGCCGGCACGACTCTCAACGACCAGCAGCAGCCCAGCCAGCAGCAATTCAAATAGCCGCAGTTCGTCGGTCAGCAATTTGCCGGCACAGTCTGGGGTGAAAAAGCTCCTGAGATACCGGATATCATCAGGGACAAGAAATGACACTTTTGTAAAGCCATGTGGCGACACATTTACAAAAATGCAAACAAATATCAACACACTAGACCATATGCAACAAACCATCCCAGCTAGATGAAACTCGGAGCTTAGCATCGGTATATATTCACCAACGCTTACAGCGTGAGCATGTATAGGGCGCATGTCCAAACGTTGACGTTTCTCTGTATGAGCAAGTTGAGCCATAAAATGCTGCCAAACGTGTTAGCATTGATAAGGATAGTTTTTAGTACGTGACAGAAATATACTACAAACTATACCATACAAACTATACCAGCGCTGACGTCTCACATTAGAGGTGACACAGTGGTTGTCCAATGCCCTTCAAATCAGTGCTTTTCACAGATTTGTTGAGCCAAGATGCTCCTTACATACTAAACAGTATTAAATACCAAATAACTAGGCGTATCACTAGTCGTAAGAAGCGTGCCTGGTAACAGCATCTTGCGCCGAACGTGATCTCAGTTTGCTACACAGCGTTTTAAAGCGTCTTGTCATTTCAAACAGATGAGCTGGAATGCTTGTCACGCGGCCATACGTCGGGTTTAGCGCACGGCTGATGACTGTTGTCGGTTGTATTCATGTTGTGGGAAGTTGACTGGCTAGAAGAACGTATCCAATCGTCATTTCTTCAAAAATTGAATGGCGTTAAAACCCGCGTCGATATGGGAGGATTATTGTTATATTTGCATACCTAAATTGTAGCTTCAGAGGCCAACGGAGGACTTTGAAGCGACACATGTTATGGATTCATCCAGGGCTTCCTGCTGCTGTGATGAACACCGGCTTTCAGGTAAGAGGCCGAGCATCGCCGGTGTAATCCTCTCACATTGCCCGTTGCACCTCAGACTTAGCGTACTCATCGGGGGACGGGTTGAGATAAAACGCTCGTTATTTTCATCAAATTGCATATAAAGCCAACTGAAGGTGCTAGGGGTGATAAAAATATCGTTTGCATCTGTTAGTACCAATACTGCATGGGTTTTGCTCTAAATACTTGGGATCATGTTAGGAAGTGTGAGTTCTGCACCATCAATGATTAGGCAAAGATAGTGAAGGTTGGCAAGGCTTCCAGCTGATTGCACGATGACATCACAAAACCAAACGTGATATTGTTGTCGGATGCTTCTAGAACCATGTTATCGATAAATGCAGGGCTACAGGGGTCCAGTTTTGCAAAATACGTAGTGGTGAAGGATGGATTGGGGGAGGGG
>NW_023596448.1:2841574-2866574 GCF_011947565.3 Pollicipes pollicipes
GTCTACCCAGGTTACTCACCTCACCCCGTCTACCACCCGTCTACCCAGGGTTACCCGTCTACCCAGGGTTTCATAAATGCGAACCCTGCTTGTCATCTCAATCAAGCCACATCTGTTCTGTTGGCTTAGATAGCTAAGTTTGTCTGTTTTCAGATTCGAGACCAACCTCGGCGGGTGAGTTGGAATCGCTTCAGACACTCGCATTGTGGCCCTGACTGGAATGAGCCGCGGTCGGTGGGTGGCGGCCCCGTTGGTCCTGGTCCTGTGACGTCAGAGGGTAGGGTGGATCGTTGCCGAGCGTTGGGGCATGTTAAGCTTTCGACGCAAAATTCTGCTGGTGGTCCGGGTTTTACGATCGGATGGTGTTAGTGTACGCTGCATGCAATGTGGCGTAGTGCAGAGGGCGCTGATCCAGAAATACAGGCGAGAAAAGGTTCAGACAAGGTCTTGAAGATAACGACGAATCATAGCGTTGAACATACCGAATAAGAAAAGCGCCAAACCCGAAAATTTTCACGCCTAAGATTGATAGACAAGCTGCATCTAATTAATATCCAGGATCACTAGACCCTCATCCAATCAATGAAAGATATACTAGACCTAACCGCCAATCCATTACAAGATGACTAGACCTACATCTTATCAAGCTAAAATTACCACGCCTACATCTTATAAATCTAAGATTACTAGGCCGTTACTTGTCAATCCAAGATCGCTAGAACTACAGGCTATAGGATTTACGTTCGTGGCGTAGCTGACTTTGACCAGTGCTAAAAAGAATGGTGTGCGTTGATGAGCTGATTCCGATCTTACACACTGAATCCCGGCAGTCACGAAATAAAACAGAACACTTGTCAGGCCTGCGTTCGCTAAAAAGTTGAAGAATTTTGGAGTTGATCTGCAAGGAAGCGTGATGCAGTGAGGCGCTTCTGGGTCATGGGGTTCGTACAACTCGGGTAAACAAGCCCGCATGACTTCCAGTTGGTATTTCTGTCAAAGCTGTGGACATCGGCTTGCTTTTAGAACCAATGGCTTATCTACACAGGTGCTTTTTCAGCGCGTGGATGCGTGTCGAGGCCAGGGGCGCTATGAAGAAATGTGATGTGTAGTACATATCCGAGTGTGCTTAAATTGAGATCCTCGAGGGTTTGGTTGTCGAAATATAAGTCATCTAATGTCCAACTGTTTGCAACTTAACAGAGAATTGACATATTCAGATTTTACACGTCATGGTGTACGAGACAGCTGCCATCGTAAACCACTACTAATTGTCTCCAGTCATGACACAAATATGTCGCGTGCTTGGCATTTAAACGCCCAACCAAAATTTCCTCGGATCCTAAAAGACTATCGATGTTTCAGTCAATGTCGATTACGAGCGTCTCTTACAATTACTTGCCAATATGGGCACAACGTAAGAATTGCCACGTATTTTCCAGCCTGTGTTCGTTCGTTAAAACGAGAACCATGTTTGCTAATATGGCTGCCATTTCCGTGCGTGCTTTTAACGCACAGGACACATTTACGAGAGGACACCCGGCCCTGCGGTGATGTAGCCTTCATTGTCAGCAGTAAATCGTTTGGATGTTTGCCTTGGTAGTTGCTTACTTGAAATTTTTGGGAACATTTTGAAAATGCTCATTCTTAACGTGGGAGACTAGCTTTCTCCTCAATTTCAGAGATTGAATTACTTTATTCAATTCATTGCATGCGTCAGTGGACCTGGATAATGCCTCGTAATGATTAAGCATCTAAGGTGTCCTGTGTCCTCATTATCGAACACGCAGTCATCCCCATGCGCTAATTTTTACATGCAATGAAAAGTTAGCCTTGCAGCCCAGAGCGGGATTTTGAAAAGAAACGCTCCTTGACGGTTGGGCATATTTTCAAATTCGTGATAACGGGAGTGGCGTTTTTTATGAATCCCAAAATTTGGCAGCTCTACAATGCACTCACCACGCAGCTCAGGCTTGAGGACAGGACGCCTGGATTGATCGTGGCTCGTCCACTTCCCGTAGAAGTTGAACATTAACCCCATGCAAAGGTGTAAGGCACGGCAAGAATTAACATAAAAGGTCCGACCCAACCTCTTGTTCGCATATGCCTCTGACTCGTCGTCTTCGCCCAGCGCCATCAGTGAAGCACGCAAGGCAGTTGCAAATCAGAGTGCAATCAGGTCACCCTCACGAACTCATCACGGCGCTAACCAGCTCAGAACGCGGTGCCGGCGACTGGACCCCGGCACGAGCTGTCAGCTGGACGTTCGTCAGCTGGCGGTGTGGCAACGGGAGTGCCGTGCGCGTCATGTCTGCACCCGCGTTCCCCACTTAGAGGGGGGGGGGGGGGGAAGCAGCCGACCGTGATCTATGGCTGAGATCTGATACGGAGATAACGGCTGCGTCAGGCCGTTGCTAAGAGCTTGATGAGAAATGGTTGTCGCAGTGATGTTGACGTCACTAAAAGAGTTTTCTCCCCCGAGAGATGTTCTTGCAGATGTCATGGCAGGTCATTTGACTTGAAGAGTCAGTACGGCCTGAGTCAAACCTGCGTCAGGAATGCGCTGTGGAATGACATGGAAGAAGAGTAGCCTTGCGTAAGTGGATACATTGAGCATAACACGCTACTGACGGCGAACGCAAGCCTCTCAACCGGTCATACGAAATGAAAGGCCTGTCGCATGTGCAGCGCGCTCTGACCGGAGCGCAGTTCTCGACAGGACCCCCCCCCCCCCCCCCGGAGAGCACAGGGCAATGTGCAGGCGGCCGCTTGCTGAGAGGGCGCTGCGCCGACTGCCGCCACGCGCCACTTACGCAACTGACGCGTCGAGGCGCAGACGGACCCCGCTCGGCGTTCCGGCTGGCGCGCGGTGGCGCGCCGTCTGGCCTACCAGGGCGTCCGGACCGGAGCCGGGGTGTTACGTCGACTGACGCGCGGCCACGTGCATGATCGTGACTTATCCGAGGAAACGTGGATTGGGCCACGGTGGTCCCCAGACTGCCACGGCGGCCCACAAACTGAGCCACGGTGTCCGCAGACTGAACCACGGCGGCCCACAAACTGAGCCACGGTGTCTCGCAGACTGAACCACGGCGGCCCACAACTGAACCACGGTGCCCGACCACGTTGTCCGCAGACTGAACCAACGGCGGCCCGCAGACTGAGCCTAGTGCTACATCTGTGGCAGATGTGGCACTAAGCTTTTCCCGTGGCAGGATGTCACTTAATTATAAGTGGTAAAGTGATGCATATGGGTAGAGCTGGCAGTGAGAGCATTGGCTATAAGAAGGGAGGCCCGAGATGGGACTCAGATCGAGAGAGAAAAGGACTTAGGGGTTTATCATTCCAGCGATTTAAAAGGCTGAAAAGCATGTGGGCTGATCGGAGCAAGGCACTTCGGACACTGGGTATTTATGAGCGGAAGTGTACATTACAAGAGTAGGACTGTTGTCAAAAAGTTATGCTTAGTTTATACCAGACCACACCTAGAATATTGTGTCCAGGCGCGGTCCTCATGCGTCCAAACAGAGGTAGATGGTCTGGAGAGAATACAGCGAAAGCAGCTAGGATGATGAATGGGATTAGCAGCTTAAGCATAAGGATAGGTTTAAGGCCTTGGATGTGTATTCACTGAAATATCATAGATCTAGGGAGGAGCTGATAGGGTATTCAAGATGATGAAAGGGGATAGGCAAGGTAGATCTACAAGGTGCACTGTAAATTAGGCTGAGACTTAGGAGAAACCAGTTTCAATTAGCAACAGGTGGGAGTAGAACTATGAAGAGGCGGATGACATTTAGTCTAAGAGTAGTGAATCACTGAAACGAAGTTGTGTGAAGTCCTCTGCCTAGCAACATTTAAAAATCGCTCGGACAAGTTCTATCGGATTGAGGATGTCATTATAGCTAAATTCAGGCAGATCAGGCGGCAAGATAAGTGTCAAGGAGGTGTGCGGAACCTGGATAGGCCAACCTCCATGGGCCCTTGTGGCTATTTGTTGGTCTGATGTCTTGATATCTTTATGGACTGACCGAAAGTGGCGCCCAGACTGGGCATTCGCGCAGCCTGAGGTTGGAAGACCACAGGCGTTGCATGCGCATCCATTGGTCATTGTTTTTACTCAATGACGTCCTAGGTATCTTGGCATCTCATCTGCGTGTACGTCAGATCTGACGGATGGAACGCCGTGTTGGGTCGGTATTATGACAACATTGGAAAGATCTGACGGCCATCGCCTGTGTATGTGTGATGGAGCAGAGGCAACTGACGGATGTTTCGTTGCATTCTCTGATATGTGTGGCCTTGTCAGTGAGACCCCCGCTTCGGAGGTGTATCGAATCGTGTTCCTCGGGTCGAGAGGAATACTGATGAACTGAGCTGAAATTCTCCTTGTGTCCTCTCTGATTGAAATTCTCTTCTGCTCAAAATTATATTTCACAAACCGTTCGGCGGTGCATGTCTGAGCGCGGGATTTTGAAATGTGCAGAGCAACGCGCATCTGCAGCTGCTTAATGGATGACGTATATGTTTTCGGTTTTCAAAGCTGACGCACGCGCTGTGGCCGGTGACGATATGACGGTTTATGAAAAACTATGCACGTAGAAAATCAAGAATATCAACGTTACTCTAGCTTCAGCTGGTAATAATACGTTTTTAGAATTCAGAAAACTCAATATAAGGTTGCCGTTTAGTGATTTAAATTGCCGCATTCACAGACGCACTTTTTCAGCACTTTTTTATGCAAAGCTGTATATTTTTGGGGCGTTTAAACCAGAGAAACGCTTTACTTTGTCTGATTCTGTTTAGAAGTTTCCTCTCTTCCTCGCTGCGGGCCGGAGTGACAACGTTATCGTCCTCCTCGTATGCAGTGTGTCACAGCTTATGCTGCGCAGTGACGTCACCAAGTAATCAAGCCTCACACCTGCGCAAAATAGCTGAAGTCGCTATGTAAACTCACCCAGCTTGACTGCCGCTGGCATGACTGATCTGGCCCAGAGTCTGGCATAGCCCGCACCCAGTGGGACATTGCAATGGTCTGACCGCATAACGATCATGATTCATTGGCCGCTCAGCTGAATGCCTCCAGTGAGTGAGCGCAAGATCCGATATGCCATGCCCTGGCCACGGTGCACACTTTTAAAACCCTATTGTCAGAGCAGATAACTAAGGCCGAAAGCGTGGTCAAGGTCCAATGATTTCAAATGGCAGTCAGAGATCAGTGGGTGCACCACCGATTATTCAAAGGTCAGTAATTATACATTCATTTGGAGGCTCCGCGCAACCACTGCGCATTCCCCGCCAAACGCGACGGATGTCCTAGGCGAACCCACACCCATCCGAGCACAGCACCAGTAGCAAGAGGTCGCTTCTTGTGAGCATCAGTTCAGGCGGCTCTCAATCACCCGCACAGTCTGGTAGCTGTCAGGCTGCCTTGACCCAGACGACTCGGACGTGTCGCTGGGCGCGTCCAGTGACCTCTGGCCGGCCACGTGCGGACAGCCATTGGCTCCTGAGTGCGTGACGGCGCGGTGCGTCGCGTTAACGCTGGCTTCTGTGCGACGGCGGACACAGGCAAATTAGCCTCCCACTGTTGACACCATTCATCGGAGGTCGGCGCTGCGTGCCCTTTCGTTCCGCTGGTGAGGCAAGTGCCTCTTGGCCGGTCCTGGCCGCGCGAGCGTCGCCAGCTGTCATAACATCATCAGCACACGCTTCACGGTGCCGTGGCCGTGACCAGCACCGGCAGCTCGGCTGACTTCACAAGAGACTGGGGCTGAGAACACCGACCCCGACCTCACGATGTGTCGCGCGCGGGTCGTCGGCCGCCCCCCCCCCCCCCCTCCCCCTGAGCAGCTTAACGGGCGCGGCTCGGATTTCAGCGACCAGCCTTTCCGTTGGCCAAGACTGCTGATGCGGTTGCAGCTGTTGGATTGCGAGATGGGAATATGAGAAGCCCCTTACCCAGCGTATGGTGTGGAGACGGAGCTGAAACGGCTGACACTGAGAGCTATACCTGTCAATGACGGACTTATTACCGGACTTATTTGCGACGTGCCAAGTAGCATTGCACGCAAGAGTACAACCAAAAGGGAAGGAGCAAAAGGTGAGAGTGGTGTTGTCTGAACAATTTGTACTGAAAGCCTTCACGAACAAGATTTTCCTTTCCCACAGCACCCGCTGCCCATGAAGCTTTGCCTTTTCCCGCCTGTAACCCAAGTCAGGTGTACTCACCCAACAGATGCGCCCGAGGTGTTACCAACCCGTTTGCATTTTATCAGAACCTTACTCCTCACTAATGGAAAAGTTGCAGGAAAGCTCCCAACAATCTGACTCTTCCCGATGGTAACTGCCAAAGCGGTGTGGACGTAATTGTTTATTATTAAATTAAGCGCAAGCGGCAACATCCTGCACCATTTCCTTAAGTACCCAACCGAATTTTCGTACACGTCTGGACCATGCCCGTATCCATACCGCCAATTTTCCACAGATCGGTACTCAGCCCAATCCGTTTCTCACAGATAAGACAGCAGTGTTAGCCTTATTCCTTGGAGAAAAAACAGGAGAATGGAGATATAGCTGGGTTGATGTTTCGGCAACATGCCTTTATCAAAGCAATAGCAAGAAGTCTTCTGCTATTGTAAATGCAGAAGTCTTCTGCTGTTGTTTCGATGAAGGTATGTTGCCTAAATATCGACCCAACTATATCTCCATTCTCCTGGTTTTTATGCGAGGAGTAAGGCTAATACTACTATTTTATCGATGTGAATAATGCTCTTCGCTAATGCACTGAAGAGCTTACGTGATTTTCAATCCGTTTCCCATTGAATACCGGCATCTATTTGCTTACCCATCGAGTAAAAACCTATGCTTTGTGCATGACAACTTCACATGCTTGTTGCCTAGCATTATCTCCCGAACAGTACGAAATCCCTCGACTTCGAGCTTGAAACTGGTGACACCACGGAGCTTGCAGTTTTGGGGTTAGCTTTACGGCGCATTTGTGTGTACATTGTTAACCTGACGCCATCACCGGATTTCAACGCCATTCTTTTTGCACTGACGGAACGAGTGCAAGCAGGACAGAGAATTGGCTCCCGGCTTGTAAACATCAACACTCTTGACATATAAATACCACAAAAACTGATAGGGAATTGCTCTTCACGCTTTAATTTATAAGTGTCGGTCAAAACACGAGGTTAGTGAAAAGCGAGTACCGCTTAATGTCATTTTCAAGATGGCAACGTTTCTTTTCCAACGTTGCAAATAAAACATGGCGTACATGTGTGCGCATTTTGGCACTGGTTGGTTGGGGTTTAAAGTATATTCTTTAATGAGATTTTTACTCTCATGATGGGAAACCGTTGCAATATGGGTCTAGATGCGATAAGCCACGAAAAAGATCAATTGAATGCAATGCGGCATAACCATCACATATTTTCGTTTCAGGGGTTCATTTGCACTTAAGTGTCATATGCTGGCCATCAACCACTTACTGAAGGTTGAGACTAAACTAACGAAATTATTAAGTAAAGGCATAATCAACTTAACTAGCCTAGAGGGATTTAGTTTGCTGTTCAGTTAGTGGGAGGGGGTTTGTGTCCCCAAACCAGGTATGTAGTTTCCTATTTTTAGAAGTCGCTTTTTAACAAAAATTTTCCATAAATCATAACTTTTGGGTTCAGCCCCAAAACTAGTTTTAAGACACTGCGCACTTGCTCTCGACTGTGAAAAGAAAGTGCGTCAAATCTGAGGAGAAAACTGTTTTAATTGCATTTCGGAAGCAAGCCCAGCCATTTTTCTTACTGCACCCCCCCCCCCCCCCCTCCCCCAATCCATCCTTCACCACTACGTATTTTGCAAAACTGGACCCCTGTAGCCCTGCATTTATCGATAACATGGTTCTAGAAGCATCCGACAACAATATCACGTTTGGTTTTGTGATGTCATCGTGCAATCAGCTGGAAGCCTTGCCAACCTTCACTATCTTTGCCTAATCATTGATGGTGCAGAACTCACACTTCCTAACATGATCCCAAGTATTTAGAGCAAAACCCATGCAGTATTGGTACTAACAGATGCAAACGATATTTTTATCACCCCTAGCACCTTCAGTTGGCTTTATATGCAATTTGATGAAAATAACGAGCGTTTTATCTCAACCCGTCCCCCGATGAGTACGCTAAGTCTGAGGTGCAACGGGCAATGTGAGAGGATTACACCGGCGATGCTCGGCCTCTTACCTGAAAGCCGGTGTTCATCACAGCAGCAGGAAGCCCTGGATGAATCCATAACATGTGTCGCTTCAAAGTCCTCCGTTGGCCTCTGAAGCTACAATTTAGGTATGCAAATATAACAATAATCCTCCCATATCGACGCGGGTTTTAACGCCATTCAATTTTTGAAGAAATGACGATTGGATACGTTCTTCTAGCCAGTCAACTTCCCACAACATGAATACAACCGACAACAGTCATCAGCCGTGCGCTAAACCCGACGTATGGCCGCGTGACAAGCATTCCAGCTCATCTGTTTGAAATGACAAGACGCTTTAAAACGCTGTGTAGCAAACTGAGATCACGTTCGGCGCAAGATGCTGTTACCAGGCACGCTTCTTACGACTAGTGATACGCCTAGTTATTTGGTATTTAATACTGTTTAGTATGTAAGGAGCATCTTGGCTCAACAAATCTGTGAAAAGCACTGATTTGAAGGGCATTGGACAACCACTGTGTCACCTCTAATGTGAGACGTCAGCGCTGGTATAGTTTGTATGGTATAGTTTGTAGTATATTTCTGTCACGTACTAAAAACTATCCTTATCAATGCTAACACGTTTGGCAGCATTTTATGGCTCAACTTGCTCATACAGAGAAACGTCAACGTTTGGACATGCGCCCTATACATGCTCACGCTGTAAGCGTTGGTGAATATATACCGATGCTAAGCTCCGAGTTTCATCTAGCTGGGATGGTTTGTTGCATATGGTCTAGTGTGTTGATATTTGTTTGCATTTTTGTAAATGTGTCGCCACATGGCTTTACAAAAGTGTCATTTCTTGTCCCTGATGATATCCGGTATCTCAGGAGCTTTTTCACCCCAGACTGTGCCGGCAAATTGCTGACCGACGAACTGCGGCTATTTGAATTGCTGCTGGCTGGGCTGCTGCTGGTCGTTGAGAGTCGTGCCGGCTCCTCCGTTCTCGGCCCAGAACAACTTCGGGTAGTCGCGCCTCAGCTACTCGTACTCGGAGATCTGAGCTGAAGCCTGCGACAGGCACGCGCCCCGAGGCTGGAAGCCGTTCTCGTCAGCTACGTAGCTGACCTGGTAGATGTTGCCGTCGTCGCCGACAAACTGATCACTGCTCTGCTGGGAGATGCTGCCGGTCTCCGGCTGAGGTCCCGGCAGCACTCAGCCCACCTCCCGCACCTGGTAGCATAACAAACTCGCGTTAAGTATTACGTAAATTGCAATTTATAAGACATTTTGGGATGTTGTGCTACCTATGCGTTGAAGGCACTTTCAGTTCAGTTCGTGTTCATTGATTCATGTTCCAATGGCATAGAAGCCACCTACTCCACCTGAAGAGATACAGGCGCATGCGGTAACTTTTATGCACATTGAAACGGTTGCAAAGCTGAGCAACTTTATCTTATTCGGTGCTACCTGTCTACTTATCATGCACCGGCAATCTCCTTGATGTCTCTAAATGATTCATAAATAGATGCTTAGGAAAGATTTGATTTTCTGGGCCGGGAGAAAGTGCGTGAAGCTTTCTCTTAACTCCCACTGAGGTGAGTATCATTGAGACGCCGCGCCGCAGGCAGAGAGCATGGCGAGAGGTCCACGGTAATTACTAGGGCCTTCATCCCTGATATTGATCGAACTTTCCCGTGCTGTCAGATGCACAGCACATGCACCTGCGAAATGACAACGCTCTGCTCTCCTGACCGCCGAGTTCTGCGAAGAGCTTCGTGAGTCCAAAATACTACGCCTAACGTTTTAAATTATCTCTCCTTTAAACCAAAGTGTAGCTATCAACGAAGAGCCAAAAATGTGCAAAAAGCGCATGAGAAGTGCTATCGCTACCGTCCTTACCAATTTAATGAGCTGCTCACGCCCATCGATGCCGTGATCTTTCGTAGACTGAGTAACTGATAGAGGTGTAGTGTTTTTTGAACCAACACTAATCGGCAGTTTGTCCACGCGCGTCCGTCCCGGTGGCTCAGTTGGTTAGAGCGCCTGGCTCCCGATTCACCCACCCGTGGCGGGGTGGGTTCGAGTCGCTTTAGGCGCTCGCTATCTGGCCTGACAGGTATGACCTGCGGCCGGTGGCAGCGGTCGCGCTAAAGGTCAGTTGACGTCAGGGGACAGGACGGACCGTGCCGAGCATTGCGGCACGTTGAGCTTTCGCCATTAAAGTCTGTCACTGCCTGGAATTGCGCGACAGATGGTAGGGGTCAGGGTTCACACAATAAGCACTGCTTAGTGGGAGCGATGATCCCAGAAATCCATCCATTCAAAGTGTTGGGATCAAATTTCTAAAAAATCGAAATAGATCGTCGCGTCGTGTGCTATCAAAGTCACAGAGATACAGAGTGGAACGTTTTCCGTGTTTTCGATGGAGAGGGACTTAGGTGAGAGAGAGAGAGAGAGAGAGAGAGAGAGAGAGAGAGAGAGAGAGAGAGAGAGAGAAGAGAGAGAGAGAGAGAGAGAGAGAGAGAGAGGGAGGGGAGGGAGTGGATAGGAGATGAGAGGAAAGAAGAAGGGAGGAGAGGAGAAAAGAGCTGAGAAGAGACGAGGAGAGGGGAAGAGAGAAGAGTGCCCGGTAGCGCAGCCACGGGAGTGCGTGTCTGTGCGTGGGGGAGAGTCCCAGGCGTCAGGGGTCACCAGCCGTGTCTTTTCGAGCCTTCGACTTCTGCAATGGCCACAGGTCGAGGTCACGGCACGACCATATAAGGCGGCGAGTGGCGGCCGTCGGCATCAGTGGTCTCCTCAGCGCCATCTCACCATCGCCATGCAGCTGGTGAGAGCTCGGGGTTTCGATGCGTGCCGGCGTCATTCGGGCCGGGCCGGCAGACGCGCTTGGAGACGCGCAGACGGGTCCGCTGGCTATGAGATCCTCAGCTCGGCAGAAATCGGACTCGTTTCAAGACGAATGTGATTTTGTGGGAAACCTGCCATTCCTCGCACGGTAATTTAGTGCCGTTGGTGCGTCTCCGTCATATGCTAGCCACCGCGGCCCGCAGTCCGACGAAAACGGGAAACCTGGTAGATGAGGTAGCGAAAACCGCACCGTTCTTGACGACAAGAAGCGCCAACACGTGTGGAGGACGCGGCAGCGCCGCTGGGTTTCCGCGAAAACCTCAACATCCCCATTGAAATTAGCTGTACGCATTCCCACTTTCCATTGTAAGATGCACGTCTTAACGATTTGCCACACCATCTTTTCTTAGCATTCCTTACCAGTGGAGCCCCCAGACCGACAACACCGTGTAAACTAGTCCCAGTAGGCACTCTTGAAGCTGGCGCATAACCCTGCTGTTCTCGCTGGTTTCTACCGTTCCGCCGCTACGGCTAGAGCCACTATAACAATATGTGCGTTGGTTGAGATCTACCGCATCTTTTCTGTTTCAGTTTGTGTTTATCTGCCTGGTGGCTGCGGCGGCCGCAGCGCCACAGCAGTTCCTCCAGGACTTCAATCCTCAGCAGTTTGTCAGCAGTGGCCTGCAGGCGGTGCGCATACTCAGCCAGAGGTTCGAGCAGGACCAGGCTGGCAACTATGAGTACGGATATGAACAAGACAACGGACAACAGGTAAGGTGGGTTTGAAACGGGTAAGTGGTGGGTAAGGTGGGTTTGAAACGGGTCCTGCCGCGCTTGTAACACATCCAGATGCTAGGCTGCTCTTTTGTTTTGCAAATGTTTTTCGATACCAAAAACAGACGATACTCACCTAGGTGCCAACACTTTATATCCTATCCTGACATTTTTGTTCATTTGCATTCTGTGAAGTTTGCTAAATCTATTCATTTTGTTCTATTGTCCACGTCATCCAGCATTTTTTAAAGAAATATAATTTATGCGTGCGGTGTTTCCTGCTTACCACGGCAGCCAGCATTGCTCTGCCACGCTGTAGACAGGTGAGAGTGTGCGCCTATTACGCACAGAAAAGTGTGGCCCGACTGCGTGGAGTCCAAGCCGCGGTGCTTTTCCGTCCCTCCAGGACGCGCGATATCATCTACCTACGGCGGGACACTTGAATGGTGCCCGTCACAGTCGGACTCAGCCAAAATGCCGCACCAATTTCCTGCTTAAAAATTAAAGCTCTCACCATTGGTTCTCGTAGTTAATGTTTCGTCGCATTTCGGTATTTGCGATGCCACTGGTGCATAGGTAGTGCAACATACCCAAATTGCTGTAAAAATTTGCAGTTTACCGGCCGTGTAATAAACTGCACTTTACTTACCTGCTCCACTTTACTCACCATGTAAATATTCTTTAAACCTTCACGCCTGTAGGTAATTGCCTTTAATACGACCAATTAAGGTCATTCGCTATTAGCACTATAGCGCATGCACGACGTCGTCACATTAACACTGCGAGCCGGGAGCACTTACGTCGGAATAAAACCTGCAAATAGAGCAAGTTGACTCAAAAACCCATTGCTTTACAACTTGGTACCACGGCTGTTTCTTGTAGCGTCGATGACATCATCTCGTGCTTTTCTTTTGCACAAATAAGGAGAACACTTATTAAATGGCGATGTGTCAGGCGTGCATACAAGTTAACGCATTGGTTTTTATGTCACCAGGTGCAGGAGGTGGGCCGAGTGCTGCCGGGGTCCCAGCCAGAGACCGGCAGCATCTCCCAGCAGGGCAGCTACCAGTTTGTTGGCGACGATGGCAACACCTACCAGGTCAGCTACGTGGCCGACGAGAACGGCTTCCAGCCTCAGGGCGCCCACCTGCCGCAGGCTCCAGCTCAGATCCCCGAGTACGAGCAGCTGAGGCGGGACTACCCGCAGCTGTTCTGGGCCGAGAACGGAGGAGCCGGCATCATTCTCAACGGCCAGCAGCAGTTCAATCAGCAGCAGTTCGTTGGTCAGCAGTTTGACAGCCAGCAGTTTCAGCCGCTTACTCAGTTCATCAACTAGCTGAAACTGACAAAGCCTGTTTAATTCAAGAGCTGCGTTTATGGGAAATGTTAAGTGACTGTTTGATGTGTTCGTATCTGTGAGACGTTTTCATGATGCAAAGCGCCGCAGCCTCCGCTGTCGTTGATGCGTTCGAATGCTTTACGGTGATGTGTTTTTTTCTGTGTGTGTCCAGTTGGGTCCCCACCTCCGTGATAGTTTGTGTTATAATCACTGTGATGAGAAGTGTTGGTCATATACACGTGACATAGGCGTGACACCGCCTGCCAAATACAAAGCTGAATGACGTTCAGTGTACGGATTCTGTCGATGTTCTTTGCTGTTGAGAAGACTCGGGTGGATATGTGGGATAAATGATTGGTGCACTTAAAAGGTTTATGTTTATCAAAACAGTTACCAGAGCTCAATTCCTTATCCTGAGAATCATTATCACAAAATATGAGCCCTAACAAACATTTAGCGCGTGGAATACTGACACCATGCTACCGGCTTTAAATCCATGTAGTAAAACGCTGCCATGATGAAAGAACCAGCCAGTGGTACGTGCCTTCCAGTAAGCACGTGTAAAGATGACAACAAAGAGCATATTAAAACAAGATGAACGCATCCGCCTCCTGGCATAAAGAAAGATACGCATCGTTCAGGCCATGCCGCAACGCCCTTCCTAATTTTGGTAGACGAGTTTTGGCACCTAATTTTGGTATCTTTCAATCAGTTGCTCATATAGATTGAGCGATGTCATGCATTACCGTCGATCAAATTGCGCTTTCATACCTATGCGTTGAGAAAAATGGCATTGCAAATATTCTTTTAACATTATGCACTCATATATATATATATATATATATATATATATATATATATATATATATATATATATATATATGGGTGGAACTTACATGGCTACATGCTACGTAAACACATATCAAATCAATATTCGCCAACAAAGTCCATCTGCACCAAACACAACTTGTAGCCAGTTTCTCAAAGCGAAGTACTCGTATATTTTTGTAGTGGTACTTAACTGTTTTACATTTCCCTGACCCGACGTGACTGTGTGGCACCAGGAACTCGCTATAATGGGTTGCATGATGCTCGTCAAAATTATGCTGATGTGGCAAGCCGCAGTAAATCATTCTTGCGGGGGCAGGTCGCATAAACTGCGTAAAAAGGAACAATTGTAAATGTTTAACATTTACTTAGCCTCCGGTGACGCGACCCCCGCTCTCAGAGACGTTTCGGCCAGACAATACTGACGTCAAAAGCCATTGTAGTCATAAAATAAGCAGACATCCCATCCCAATTTCGGCAAGTGAAATATGTTGTCTGTTTAGCAAGAAACTTTATAGACAATTGGTTATAGCTCGCGACTTATTCAGAGAAAAGTGGTGACAAATCGGCGAAACGGCTGCCATGTCGTGAAGTGAACTGATGAAGACATCATATAAATGGTCGCTAAGATAGTTAAGAAAAACCTCAGGCGGTCTGTCAGGCGCCCCCCCCCCCCCCCCCCCCCCCCCCACTGTACTCGGGTGAAGGATGGGACGAATAGTTCGCCAGTGAAAAATGTACTTCACATTGCGCCTGCTTCATGCCAGCCATGCTCCGAGAGGGCCAAGGTCAGCTCTGGACCAACGACGGAATGGAGAATGATGAACAGCTGCGACTGCCTCCCGGCCTCGGCCTTAAGGTGGAGGCAAAAATTGTCGCATGTTGCGCGCGCACCATGTAGACGGCCGCCACGTCGAAGGCACCGAGGTTTTAGGTGCACTATATTTGATGACCGCCCATCGCCAACACCGCGCTTCAACTCCTCGTGGACGCTGACAGGGAAACAACGAAACCTCGGAAATGGACAGACTAGACCTACAACTAAACAGAGCGGAAACAGACAGAACAGAGACTAAAATTAGCAATACAAAATGAATACCAAAATAGCATGGGTTGACTGACGCTAAATTAGACCTCAAGATAATCGCAAGCAAGTGACTCAACAAACGAGAGGCGAGCACTAAATCAAACTAGAAATGCAAACGGTGCACCGACTACACCCGACCCTGTTAACCAAAAAAAAGACATCACTTCGCAATCTTCCGTCGCAGCGCACGATCACAGCACGGCCGCAGAATGCCGCCGCGGAGCTCGGCCGCAGAACACCGCCGTAGACGATGGGCGGTCATCAAATATAGTGCACCCAAAACCTCGGTGTCTTCGACGTGGCGGCCGTCTACAACTGGTGGCAGCGGTAGGATGGAGGGCCCACGTCGCAACTACTGCCGCGTCGACGAGGTTTTCGCGCTCATTCGCCTGCCCGGTGACGCCTGCCTTATCTGGGGTCGCTGAGCGCGCCTCTGCGACCGCCCGCGGCCACTCGCCCGCCGGCCGGCCGAGTGACCTCCGGCCGGGTCGGTCTGGTGCGTGCTTCCTGCGCGGGACGCCGCGCTGCGTCTGAGCGAACGGCCGGTCCGGCTCTGCCGTGCGCAGCAGCGGGAGTAGCTGTGACTGATGGCTGCCAGGTGATTCCGAGCTGCTGGCGACACTGTCTGGGTACCTGCGCTGCTGCAATGGTCGGTTAAGTACCTAGTCTTGCTTCATCTTTTTTTTGGACTGAATTGCTTTCTTGATAGCATGGACTCTAAGCCTCCCGTTTCGGCTGATGTGGCTCCTGCTGCGCATTTGAGATCCGAGATGGCTGGTCTGACGATGCCGAGTTTTGATGGACGTGGTTCGCTGAGACGCTTTCTTGATGATTTTCAGCGGTATGCCATGCTCCGAGAATGGACCGGGGAGCAAATGTCAAATGTCTTCCCGCTGTCACTCACTGGCATTGCTCGTGACGCATTCGATAGCCTGCCCACTCAACAGGCTGCCACCTTCGAGACGGCTGCTGCAGGGTTGAGAGGTGCTTTCGGTGCTAAGACCGTGACAGAGCATCACCTCGCCTTGCGTGAGTTGAGGTTTAGTGTGGGCGAGAGTCTCGATGCGTTTGTCATCAGATTTAGAAAGCTGATGGCTATGGCTTTCCCTACCCTCACCGATACGGGCTCAATGATGTTCAGCCATTTCCTGACCACCTTGCCCGCTGATTTACATGCCGCTGTTATTGCGGACGGTATTTCGTCCTTTGACGGCGCCATCACTAAGGTGCGTAATCTGATTGCTTCACAGGCATATCTGAAGCAGTATCAGCCCAGTGTCCGCCATCTCGACTGTGACGGTGAACTGGCTGTGTTGACGAGGAGGGTGATGAGCTTAGAGGCCGCAGTTCAGGCAGCCTCTCGTCCCGGTGGCACTTCTGCCTGTCAGAGAGACCGCGGCTCGCGGTTATGTCTGTGCTGCGGTGGGCAGAATCATGTCCGCGATCGCTGCAGAATGCGGAACCGGAAGTGCTTCAAATGTCACTCAGTTGGCCACTTGGCCGTGATGTGCCCCCAGACATGCCCTGAGCAGTCTTTTCTGCAGGGAAACGAGTTGGGGTCCGGCCGGCGAGAGAGCAGTCTCCAGCGAAGCCTTCCACCACCGAGCGACCGGACCGCTCAAACTCCGATGGCGCTCAGTCTGAGTCACCATCGAATGTGATATCACTGACCGATGACATGCGTCTGACGGCGCGCCTCGCTGGTGTGGATTGTCAGTGCCTTCTTGACACAGGTAGCTCGATCAGCGTGTTGCATAAGTCCGTGTTTGATGCAATACCGAACCTGACACTGAGAAAGACATCTGTACAGGCCCGTACTGCGTCGCATTCTGAGCTCCCACTTCTTGGTCGAACTGTGGTGCCTTTCGAAAATTGATGGCGTTAAGTGCACCGTACCATTTTTCGTGTCTGATGTCACTGACGTGCCCTGTTTGCTCGGTGTTGATTTTTTGCAGCATTGTCCCTGTGTTATTGATTTGCGTGCAAAACAACTTTTTGTTACCCCCGTCGAGGCCGTTCGTTCAGCGTCCGCTCACGCTGTGACGATCGGCGACGTTTCTTTGAGTGCTGACAGAGTCGTCTTTCCTGGCACTGAGGTTATTTTAAAAGGTTTTGTGCAGAATAGTTTCTACAATGGCCCCGCTCTCGTCGAAGCCGTTGATGAACTGAATGGTTTACTGGTCATCAGTGCACTCGTGACTGTCGCTGGCTCCACTGTGCCATTTGTGGTGCGAAATGTGACGACTGAGCCCATTACTATTCCCAAAAAGCGTGCCCTGGCCAGGTTGGAGGTTAGTTTTGCCGAGCAGCCACACTGTTCGAACGATGAGCTGAGGATGAGAGAATGATGCGAACGATACTGGACATGTTGGCAAAGTACTTGGACGAGGACCATGGCGACTGGGACGCTCACTTGCCTCTGCTAATGCTCGGATACAGAGCCAAGGTACATTCCCCACTGGGATACTCTCCATACTACCTGATGTTTGGCAGAAATCCTAGGTTACCAGCTTCGGTGCAAATCCAGGCACCATCTGCTGTCCCCAAGTGCGCCACGATTTCTGAGTACCTGTCCAGACTCACACAGCAGATCAAACTGTCCCACAAGTTTGCGCTGCAGGCCTCAAACAAACGTCATGCGCGCAACAAGAGATTGTTCGACAAGAAGCTGACCATGTACAACTTTCAGGCTGGTGACGCGGTGTATCTGTTCAAGAGTGTAGCTCAGCGAGGCCAGTACTACAAGTTTGTCAGGCCATGGAAGCCTGCGGTGGTTATGGCTAAGCTGTCTGACCTCAATTACAGGGTGAGGGTGTTGGGAGGGAAAAAGTCTGTCGTTGTTCACCACAATAGACTGAAACCTCGTTCCGATGACCCCTCAGTGCCTGTCGCAGGCCCAGACAGGACTATTCCAGGCTCGGCGTTATCTGCGGACCGCGAGGTTGGAGATCAGCCTTCACCCCGATCACCTCCGCCACCAGATGGCGCGTCACCGAAGGGCGACTCGTACTTGTCGCCATTTGCTCGTGGCACATTTCCAGCCGGCGAGAGTTCGGTAACCGCGGCTGTTGCTGTGGGTGGCCCGGCGCCTCTCTCGACAGGGATGCCTGTTCTGTCGGAGGTGCAGGATATATCCGCTGCGGTTCCGGAGAGACATGTGGGTGAGCACGCCCCTGATGTGCTTGATGTTCCCGTTTCTGCTCCGGATGGTGGAGATGGACCACTGACCGCACCTGTGCTGGTGCCTGATGGGCTCGTGACCGCTCCTGTGTTGGTCCATGATGCGTCTCCGAGGGCCCCTGCTCCTGTGCCAGCCCCCCGGCGCTCTGACAGAGCTTCTAGGCTACCGGATCGCTATTGTCCGAGTTAAGGCGTTGGTTGAAATTTTCTTAAGTTTGGCTAAATGTGGCAGAAATGCAATTGGATTATATGGGATAAAATGTACTGCCTGGGTGCTTTTCTGGTGTCATGTTTGGCAATGTCTTCGCAGGCCTACCGGTGTAGCGCTACCGGTTGGTGTGTCCTGTTAACGGGACAGTGCACATGGGCATGACATGTCATTGGAGTGTTGCTCACTGACTTCACGAACCCTGTTTCCCAGTCCCCCAGTCATGCCTCAAGCCGAAGCTGTCCTTTATTATTACAATTACACGGAACTTACACCGCACTGTGGGTTGCGTGTGCTGCGTATGTCGTGTGTTTTGCCTAGCGTTCGCAGATGGGTCGTCGCTGCGGCCGTGCTGCCCGCGGTTGTGCTGTCCGCGGCTGAGCTCCGCGGCCGAGCTCTGTGGCCGTGATGTTCGCGGCTGGGCTCCGTGGCCGAGCCCCGTGGCTGTGCTCCGCGGCCGAGCTCTTCGGCCGAGATGCCGCCTCCGTGGTCTGGGGGAAAGATGCTGGACTCGTAATCCAGCGGCACCGGGTACGAGTCCCAGAGTGGGCGCATTGTTTGACCCGACTGAAACAGAAAGGCCAGCTGGCAACTGGCCAACGAGGCTCAACCCAAACCCGAGGCGGCCGTGTCGCAGCATTGTGCGGCACGTAAAACCCTCCGCATTCCTGTCCGACGAAAGGGCGGAGGCAAAATTAGCTGTTGAACTGGACGGCACGCTTGGGTGGTGGGTTCGGGGTACACGCAACAAGCTATGCTTAGCGGGTACTCTGAATCCGAAATCACCCATACAAAACATTCGTGATATATTTTTAAAAAAGATGTATGCGGACGGGCTCTGCGGCCGAGCTCTGCGTCGGTGTCCTGCGGCCGAGCTCCGCGTCGGCATTCTGCGGCCGTGCTGTGATCGTGCGCTGCGACGGAAGATTGCGAAGTGATGTCTTTTTTTGGTTAACAGGGTCGGATGTAGTCGGTGCACCGTTTGCATTTCTAGTTTGATTTAGTGCTCGCTTCTCGTTTGTTGAGTCACTTAGCTTGCGATTATCTTGAGGTCTAATTTAGCGTCAGTCAATCCATGCTATTTTGGTATTCATTTTGTATTGCTAATTTTAGTCTCTGTTCTGTCTGTTTCCGCTCTGTTTAGTTCTAGGTCTGGTCTGTCCATTTCCGAGATTTTGTTGTTTCCCTGTCAGCGTCCGCGAGGAGTTGAAGCGCGGTGTTGGCGATGGGCGGTCATCAAATATAGTGCACCTAAAACCTCGGTGTCTTCGACGTGGCGGCCGTCAACAATTGCGATCTTGACAGAGGTTTAAGAAAGAGTATAAAAATAAAATATTTACGACACCTGCAGTCGTGTTGTGTTTCGGCCGTTGAATCACGTCAAAAATGTTTATATGTGACCTGAACAACAGAAACTAGGCGTTGACTCATTCTCTGAGAGGTCTGTGCGTATCTTCTCAAGACTCGGGCGGGATATACTTACATAATTCACTTATTACTGTTGAAAAAATATGCGGTTATACATTTGGTTCCATATTGGTTTGATATATTATTGTTAAGCTGTGTTTTTTCGCCGAAGGGCATTAAATGTATCTGTGTGCTTTGGAATTCGTACCTGTCTCTGTGCATGTGTCTGTGCATTTGGCCGTCTTCTTCTGATGCAACCCTAGCTCGGAATATCTGAGCCTTCATCGTATTAGGATGCACGAGTTTGAGAATCATTGTTGCTGCTGCCGTTCTGGTTACCTGTTGCTGGCACTATTAATCTTACCAGGTTTATGCCATTTAGCACGCAATGTTCAACACATGGAAACCGGGCTAGCTTGACGTGAAAACGAGCAAGCGCGTGTTAGTTCATTCAACATACCAAATTTTAAAGTCAGAAGTTCAACGGACGCAATATAAAGGCTCGTATAAAGGAAATGCCATGAAAAGCAAATGCTCGGAAACTTACGGTACCGTACCGGGCTTTGCTACAGAATTCTCACATCTCTCCTTTAGTGACTCTACATCACAGCAATATCGTGCCAAAATCGGTAGCTCTGTAGCTCTACAGCTGTTTACGTACACGATAAATCCATGGATCCATCAGATTTCCGCTATTTGGATTACACTGAACTGGTTGCAGACATTTTTTTCAACCACACGGAATAGCAGAGCGTAAATAAACCAGATGGAATGAAACAATAAGTTCAAAATGTTTTTAAGCGAATTGAATGTACCCTCATTTGCTACATTTTAAATGTCATTGGCAAACAACATGCTGAAATATGATGCATTTACAGGACGTTTGCGGCGGAATTTTTTGTCTTCCCGACCGCACAGGGTTTAATTGATGAAAAATGCAGCGATTGGGTGAGTCGCGATCCTGAAAAGTAGCACCATGCTGAGTCCTGCACAGCTCTGCACGCCACACAGGCGTGCCATCCCGGATAAATGATCACGATCACTCTTAGTTACACATTCGTCTAGGAATACGATTAGCAGGCTAAAGGCCAGCATTGACTAACCGTCGACATAGCGTCACGGCACGGCAGCCAGTGACAAAGCTTCTCCCGTGTTCCCTTGCGAACAGCATCGTCTTCGGTTTCGTCTGCGGGTTAGGTGCGCCACCCTTGCACTCAGCGATACCATGCTCCCCGTGTCTGCGCACAGTGTCCGGGTCGGGACCTCTTCCAGTGGAAGCTCTTCGTCGTTTGGCGCCGGCTGATTGGCAACGTGTGCAGCCGTGGGAAGTGTACACAGGCGACAAGCACGACCTGCAAAGCGCACCCCAAACAAAAATGCGACCATCGATCACGCAAGCGGCAAGCCAGGCATTCTAGAAGCCGCCGCGATGGACAGCGAACGTGACGCTGTGACGCATTTCTGCTTCTATTTCGTGACGCATTTTGCAGTGCCGTGACGCATTTCTGACATGACGCGTTTATCTTCTGGCGCATATGTTTGCCCTATGGAGAAATGGGGCCCTAACGTTCGCCATGCACGAACGACGGCGATAACGGCTTCGGCGATTTTGCACGGCGTAGGGTTTATCGGTCTAGAAGAGCCACACATCGCCAGTGAGCTCGGTCCAAGAACAGGTACTTACAGTATACAGCAGCTGGACACGGCGGTACCGACGATTAATGGTGAATCAGACTCTTGCTGGGATCCATGATACCTGGAGATGCCGCTCAAGATTCATGACACATGAGGCTCCGACAGAAATCAGCTATATCTGAGGGCGCTGAAAGGGTTCCATTCCATCATGGTTTCTTCGAAACTGGGTAATAGTGTTCCAAGGTGTTAGGGCTCTGACAAAATTGCGCGATACCCTCGGGCGTTAAAAGGGTGACATAACATCTAGGATCTTCAATGCAGGGCAGAGGTGTTCCAGGGGGCTTACAGATTCATGCCATCCGAGGTGCGTGCGATTTCGACAGCAACTCCGATGAAAGACAGCACGGCTCGTAAAGATGCAAAGATCGCGCAGGAAGGTTGATTTACGCAGTTATGGCCAACGTGACCTATGGGCACCATCGATGTGGTGTGGTACCCACCGGCATCAGGTACGGACGAGGAGTTTGTCGCGTCACCGGTGGCATGCGCTGGGACCTTGGTACTTCGTACATGACGTCGTTTTAATCTGCCACCTATCGGTGTCGGTAGGTACTGAAGCCTCGCCGGCGCAACATGGACGCGGAGCGGCCCCGTGAGATGAGGGTGCTCCGGTGGTGAGACGTGACGAAGGCAGGCGAACTGGATGTCCGGTCGCCAGGGCTCATTAACTTCCACTGTTAAGTTCTAACATCGGCTCCTGTTCCAATGCGTTCCGCAATCCAGGGCCGCAGCACTGACGTGATCGGGCGGAGAGTCACTATAAAGCAAATAAGTCTAGCTTGTGGGAGTTCTTCATCTCGCTTCCATGCCACATTCTTCGACCTCGCTCCGCGCTTTTCCACGTCAAAGAGTGCACTTTGCATTGTCTTACTGCTTGAACAGCAGCCTTTCGCGGGCTATGCTTCTTCGTTGCCATTTAGTTTCGTGTAGTCTATTCACGGATTTTTTATTGTATTATTTTATTTTCTATACCGTTACCCAAGAACGGGTAACCAGGAGTGCCCATCCCTCAATCCCAGAGACACAATAAACCGTACGTTAACACCAGAAAACATAAAATCAAGTCGCGGCCCTCCCAGCTAGGAAGAGGAAGCAAACGTAAAGAAGCAGGCGAAGAGGTGGTGCAGATCCGACGGAATTGTGTTATGTAATAGGCGAGGGAAAATCATACATGGGAAGGCTTAAAGCAGTCACTAGCCAAAGTCAGCTAGTGACAGCCCGCTTTAACCGCTAAATAAGCTGCAACCACTCATTCACAGTGTTAGTAGGGGTTGTACAGTCACTCAAGTCGGAGGGGCAACTACCTGGTCATTTTCGTGCTGGGTTTTGAGCCAGATGTCAAGGTATTACACCCAGCTAAGCGGAGCTTGTTGCTAGAAGAACTTCCGGAGCCAGTACTGTAAATTTGGGTACATGTGCATGACTAAAACGATATCAGAACGTGATTATGGGACATGAAGGAGGTTAAATATGAAGTGTGTTGCATATGTGCAGCGCAAGGGATTGCAATATCTTCAAACATGTTGATTGCGTTAATATGCATTCACGAAATGCCGGTGGATGATGTTCTAAACAATGGTTTTTGATGCAGATATATCAGCAATTCCTGGAAAATATGAAACCGTAATGCCGTTCCACAGCTTAGGGCCAAAACAAAATGTTGTAAGTAGTCTATGATTACGATTAGAGAAAGGTTGGTCTAAGTGTTTTGATCGCCTCATATCCATGTCATTTGATTCGTAGAGCGCGTATATTAAATCGAATAATGCAGGAAGCTGTGGGGTAACAAATTTATGCATCACAATTAACACTCGGGATTTAGCGATATCCGGTAGTTTCACAATTATGTGTGGTTTAAAGATTGGCTCTGAGTGTTGTGTAGGATGCACATTTTCTATAAGACGCACAGCCTTTTTTGCAATATGACTAACCGATCTAGTTGAGAAGCATAATTTATACCCCAAATCAACAATAAATAATTTAAATAAGGAAGAACTTAAGTGTTATAGAGTAGATGTGACGTTGCTCTGTCAGTGAAGTACCTAGCCCTACTTATTATTCCAATATTTCTACTTACTATGCTTGCAACAAAATTAATGTGGCTTGTTAATTTAAGAAATTTGACAATGAAACTGAACTGAAACTGAAACTGAAACCGCTGGAAATACCTATGTTTTTACGATTGGTCACAATCTTATGTTGCTGGGCCAATACTGAGCTCACGAGGCGGAAACCAAGATCGACTTTTCCTGAAATTCAGAATTTCCAGCTTTGCATGGAAATGTTTACGGAACCATCGCTTGTAGCAGTATGAAGCTTATGCAGTTGTGCTTATTGTGCAATTTTTCAGCATATCAGTAAGTGTTTTATGGTCCTTCGGGCACACACGTCGGGAACACGCATGATGCAAGGTTCCGTGAATGTAGGGGTGTCGTCCCCGCCGCACGTAATCGGCGTATTCCTCGGCTGCAAACCGTGCCACACTTGCAGCAACGTGTACGATCCTAGATTGCGAGCGAAACGTGGAGTGGAGTTATGAAATGCCAATGCGTACTTTCCTTTACAAGCTTCTTGCATATCGACAATGCAATGTGAAAAGTTTCCATCCATGTGGTCAATATGTATTATATTCTTATCGGATGGAAAGCACTGGCCTGTTCCCGCGATGCCAGAAGTGTTTTTATAGATAAGCCTGGAAAACTATGGACACGTCGTTGGTATCAAAACACGCCGTGGATACCCCAGAGGCCAGTCCAAGTCTCAGCGCGATCGCGCAACATGCCGAGGCGTTGTCTGCTAAAAGCTAATGATTGACACATCGATTCTCCATAGTGCGAGTGATAAACACGACCAGAACCTCTATAGCACGCCTGTATGACATTGTCAGCTTATTTTCTTTGAGCCTCTAATATTACCTCGCCCCGCACAAGTTTGTTGTGTTTCGTATAAGCTTGTTACAAGATAGCACAAAAATATGTTTGTGTGCGTCTCTTATGCATGAAATAACAGGATATTTATATGTTGAGAACACAGCATTTCAGAGTCAGTTTTTCATATGTTCCAGTTATTTGAGAGTCAGTTTTTCAGATGTCGCAGTTACTTTGAAAGAGCACCTGAGCACTGTATGTGCCCTACGTGGAATAGAAACACTTCGTGTCTTCCAATAAATGCATCCCATCCTCACTTCGCTTCTGCGACTGGGTAAGGCTGCTTTGTGTCCTAAAATAAACCGTGCATCAAGTCCATGCGCTGCAGCGTCAAAAGGTACCACACACCGTGACTTGCTGTTAAGACCAGACCGTGCTATCAAGTTCATGCGCTGCAGGGTCAAAATATACCACACATCGTAACCTGCTGTAAAGAGCAGACCGTCCATCAAGTCCATGCGCTGTAGCGTCAAAAGATACCACACACCGTGGCCTCCTGTTAAGACCAGCTGCGG